>NC_142795.1:39553497-39616397 GCF_049724085.1 Artemia sp. Qi Xiang Cuo
CAAGCAGTTTCTCCACATTTATGTTGACAATCCCCGTCTGAACGCCTTTCTAGTGGAAAATATACTTATAGACCTATACAGTGTTAATTTCAGTGCCCTAAGAGTAAAGTGCTTACAAAATGTTTGTGAATTTGTTTATTAATAAAATGCATATATATACAACAATGTCTTTAAATCTTCACTTTTAGATTTCTTCATCTTCGATGTATAGGCAACTGTCGTGAACCACTAATACCGGCAAATCATTTGGATTCACTATATATTGATCTTGATTGTCTGCAAAGTCAGAGTCACATTTTTTACAGTACAATGTAACTTCACTCTTGTCATATCTCTTTGTATAGTCTATGATACTATTTGCATTCATATTATGAAATTCACGAATTTCAATCTGTCTATTTGAAGCAATATCACATACAATGTTTTCAAATGGTGAATCACATTCGGTAACTGCCAAATAAAAATCACTTGTTTTATAGTCATAGTAGGTGGTGTCATCACAACGATGACGTAGAAACCAGATTGTCTTGTTACCCCAACAGTTGAATCGTAGACCAGATTCCTCTTCCCAGAATAATTTAAATCCACGACGATACCAATCTCGTAGAAATAAACTAAAATCACGTTTGGGATTCTTTCCAATCATAGCGGGGTAAGTATTCTCCCACTGATCATATTTATCATAGTGACACTTGGTGCACAGGTGCCCTCTAGGATGAGAATCACACACCTCCTCAAGACATGAGCTACATCCTTTAATTTGTACTGCATAGCCTCTATGTAATTTACAAGGATTTCATAATTTATACTTTTCACTATAGTCATCTATAAGTGTACAATTCTCACATTGAGTCCAACTGCCAAGTGTGTACATGCACAATGGACATATTTAGAAAATTTTTTGGTTTCCGATGTCAACTCACTCACAGCTAAAACGAAACTGATCCTCTTCGTTCGAAAATTCAATGAGAGGGAAATGGGGGAGAGAGGAGTAGCTCTGTGACGTTAGCTCTTTCGAATGATGGGTGAGCCATCTACATTGAATCCATTGGCAATGTTTTCAAAAGTATATCCACAATATGATTCTGCTTTGTTCCAATTAATATATCAATGAATTGACAATAAGCATTTGAGTCACATTTTAATAGTTTCATACAATATTCCAATGGGGGGGAATCCCTCCTCATTATATTCTCAAGTGTTCCCTGCCAAGCGAATATCCTGAGTTGAAGGGATAACTCGAGAAAATCATCATCCAAAATCAAAAGTTTTTCTATAAACACTAGATTTGATCTAATTATCTCTTTCTTAAATTTATTCATTTTTCAGTCCTTTCACTTTAACTGCTGACTCTAGACTGACCCTGATTCGTTAGCTCTAACCAGAAAAGAAAGAGAACATTTTCGATTTCGAAACAATTTTATTGAACAATTACAACAACTGTGCAATAATACAGAGCATGTACAATTAGCGATACTGTTTATTGTCTTCAATATGTTTCACCAATGCACTTAAAGCACATTGAAATCTATTCGCATGTGCTATATCAACTTTAGCGGCGAAACATAATTGATCTTCCATTTTAAATTTGCTCAAGGATATCACATATCTTGCATATACTGCATCCCATTCCAGACAAAGACGTGATCCTTTCGTAATTTCCACCGCAATGTTTGGTGCTCTTGTACCATTATCATCAACTCCACTATCAACTTTTAATAGGGTAAACATTCCACTCATCGCCATCAAAAATATATATCCAAATGTATAGAGTCAAACTGTACTTCTTCTCACTCCTTGAATTCTATTCACAGACTAATAAAAATATAACAAAAATCATTTCTTTATATTCACTCCGCCGCTACTATGTAAACAAAGCCCTCTGATTGGTTGAGAAGGAGGATGTAACAAGCTCGCTGATTAGCTGAGAAGGAAACACGTGATCTAACTGTTTCCGGGAAACTCATAACATTTGGCGAGAGCAACAACAACAAATACTATTTCTGGATCATAACATTCACGATTGATTATGCAATCAAGTTCTCGGAAATTCACTTCCCCCTCGAGTCCTAGATCAATAACATTGTTTCCCGTTAGAATTCAATGTACTTGTGCAACCTTCGTTCCGCAGTTATTACACATAGAAACATAAAATAAATCGACCTTGGAAAAAAGAGGTCATTGACCGATTACGCAATCTTTCTCCCTAGGGAGGCTATGCCCATATTAGGACCATAAACCACGTGGTTCGTTCTGTAGTCAATAAGGCCATTCTACTTATATATATATATATATATATATATATATATATATATATATATGTATATATATATTTCACATTCTGTAGGTAATTCTGACCTATCGTAGATGTTGAATTTCATTACATAATTTCTATCAAGGTTGCACAACTTTTGGGAGTTCAATTCCAGTTTCTAAAATAACACCAATTTTTCAAGTGCTAGTAACAATGATGAGTAACATAAAAATTAAACATTATGCCAATTAGAATCAGCATGAAAAAATATTATACTGTTGCATATAACGTAACCAAAATTTTTTTTTTAGAGTTTCGGTTTCTCTTGAGAAGGGTCACTCTTTAGTAACAGTTTGTTGCTACGAGGTTTTTGATCCAAGGCACTTCTAAATGTGAACACAGCTACTATTCCCTCTTTCAACCCTCGTTTTTTACATTCAAGTTTAATATTCGTACAACAATGCTTTGAGAACGATAAATATTTCCAAAATACAAAAAAAAAACCCAAATGACTAGTAGGAGGGGGGCCAGAACAATAAAACCTTAATTATAGGGTCAAGACATCCACGGTTTTCAAGGTGAGTTCTTCCCAGGAAATTTCCTGACGGCACTAATAAAACCTTCCACTTTGTGTGCCGGTTTACAGACGAATGTTTTTTTTGTTTTTTTGTTTTTCATACGAAAAAGATTGCCTGCAATGAGAGGGCGCTATCACCACAGAACACTAACATTACGGGAGTAGTCAAAACAATTCCTGGGAATAAAGGGGGATTAGATATTAATTTCTACTCGCCCCGAAAAAAGCTTCTTCTATATTTGCCTGAGAGTTTATGGAGAGTCACGAAATTTCATCATAAAACGCAGTTTTTGAGGTTCAAGTACACCCCCGTCCCTATACAAAGACCCGCCAGTCCTACACCATAATGGCCGATATATGATCATATACCACTCTAACACTTCTACCAAAGCTCAAATAAATTTAAATGAAACTCTAAAATAACCTCCTGGAAGGGTGTAAAGAGGGCTTTGAATAGATTAGGATGGAGTAGGAGCGTACGTAGATGTGTTGGCCTAAGGCGGCCTGGTGCTGCAGTGAGTTGTTAGTGGTAGTAGTAGTAGTTCTCATCTTTAAGGAAGAATGAGCCACCACGCGGCATTACTGCCTCTGAAACTGGAAAGATCAAAAAATGGTATTTTCGATAATTTTAAACCATCCAGCCATCTTAGAATTTTTAATCGGTGACTTTTTGGCACCCATTGGCTAAAATTGTTGTTTAGCACAACAAAATGGTCAAAACACTACTTTGCTATTGCACAATCTTTCTTAAAACTGAAACGGAGCACTAGAACTTTTTATTGCCGTACGATTAACGCTTTTCCCTGCTTTCTAGAACCATTGGTTTATACGATCACCTGTTTGAAACAAAACAAACAAATAGGCCCATATTCGTGATCTTCTTTCTCCGAAAATCTGTAAAATACCAGATTTTTATAGATAGGTGCTTGAAAACTCCGCAGTAGGATTTTTGGATACAGTGAATTTGACTGCGTAATTTCCATTAAGATCGCTCATTCTTTTAGGTGTGTTGCCTCTTTTTCGAATATGGGTCAAAGTTTTTGGGGCACGTAAATTTTGGTGGGTAACTCAAAACATGAATTTCATATATTCAGAATCACCATAGGTATAAGAGGCTATTTCACTGAGGAATGTGTATACAGTTTCCCTTTTCTAAAACTCCTTATAAACAGGATAAATATAAATTTTAAACTAATTTACAAATCTAAAGCTCGTTTTTTTTCAAATTGCAATTTAATTTTTTTAATGATAAAACTAGCAACTTATTCCATAGTATATTCAGCTTGTTTTTTGAAACTTTTATCTTTTTTCCTTTGATAGTACGATCTGTGAGTAATTCATAATTTCAAAGTACATCCTCATGCTTCATAGTTACAAAATTTTATACGGTTAATACTAAATATCCGACCATTAACTGTTTAACACCATTTTCATTTTACAAATCTTTATCTAGATTGGTAATACGGGACCCGAGATCGAACCCAGTCGTAGCAACACATTGCAGTGCCGACGCAAGGACCTTAGCAGTCAAAAAGCATCACTAATCCGATGCACTGCAATGTAACCTTGATATGAGTAATATTAGCGGAGTGGTTGATACCATTCTTATTCTTTTTCTTCTGCGTGAAACGGAATTGAAACGGAATGAAACATAATTAAATGAAAACTTTCAAAAGATAAGATTATGTGATGGCGATGGACATTCTTGTGGTATCACTGATACGGTTAGCAGGAATATTAAGATTTTCTGGTAATCTAGATACATTAAATGATAAATATAATCCTTGTTATTGATAGTATATTGGATAGTTATTCATGTATCCATGTATTGGATAGTTATATTTTGTTTTGAAAAGTATAGACACTAAATGAGCTCTCTTTCTCCAAGCATTGCTGTCCTCCCTCGGCCAAACCCCTCTTGAGGTAAAAATTTTATGATGGTTTAAAAATATTGCTTATCCCCGTTCAACGGCCCTTGTGGTTGAGCAGTCGTTCTTAAAGAATTGGTACACAAATTCAAATTCCAATATAAAGAGTAGGGGGTTAAGGGGGGCAGCCCATTTAATATCCGAAATGATTTCTGTTCGTTTTAAGTTTTAATGTCACTCTTTACTTCCACTTGAATAAATTTTTTATTATTATTATTATTTAATCACACTAAAAAAGATAAGGCCAGCCAAACAGGCTCCCTGAAAAAGAGAAAGCTCTGCTAAAAAAAAAAAAAAAAAGAACAAAACCCTCAAAGCTCGTCCATTAGAAGCATGCAATAATGAGGCATTGGAAGAGATCTGTCGGACGAGACAATCCCAGGATTAATCTGAAAATACACCATTAGGACGAATAAAGGTGAATAAAGGACGAATAGGACGAATAATTCGTCCACTAGGACGAATTACATAAATTACCAAAGATAAACGAAAAATAGAATTCAAGTATTTAAAAATAAAGAAAAAACACCTTTAACTCTAAATGCACTAAAAAAGAAACAAAAAGTGTTTTCTTGTTTACGAGAAAAATTGTATTTCTTTTATACTACAAATAAAAGCATGGAGCAGTTATGGATTTTTAATGACTATTCAAGGACAACCTTTATAACATGAGCTATCAAAGCTCTTATTTTCATTTAAAACAATTTTTCCTGAAGACAAAAAAACGTTTTTCTTTTAGTTTCTAATCTAATTTCACATTTGGATACGAAAGTATTCCCTTCTTTTTCAATAAATACCTGCAAACCTTTATCTGAAACCAACCAACCGGATTTGAAAATATCCGAAAATATATTTATCCAAACTCTTATACGCGAAATCAAGACCACGGTAGTCGTCGCTAGTCAAGGTAAAGTATATAGGGACAAAGTTTTGTTCATTTTTGGCAACAATCCAATACTTCAAATTGATAAGAAATTAATTTTGCACATTGAGAACTTAAGGAACCCATATCAAGAGAAAGTCAACTTGCAATATATCAAATACTTAATAAAAATGATCCTCTCAAGCATTGACAAATCTGTCTTGAAAACAAAATTTCATAGCCAATTGCAATAATACCTGTGTTTTTTGTTCAATTTATTGCCACTGAAGACAAATTATGATCCTTTTATGTTTTTCAATTTTCAAAAGCTTTCAAAAACAACAAATACCATCGGCTATATAAAAACAAACATATGCAATATCTTCGTTAGTTATTTGATGCTCCCATTCCACTTGTTGCTGGATAGTACTGCAAAATAAGCAAGCCGTTGGGCTCTAGTTGGATGTTTTTCAAGCTAAAATAAGAAAATACAAGAATTCAAAATAAAAGAAAACAAGAATTCAACAATTTACTCAATGAAATCTTTTTTTCTGGAGTGAAAATTTAATAGCTTTTTTCAAAAATATATACATCTATGGACACTGGTGGAGCTAGGCTACAGATTTGAGTCAGGAGGAGGGTTAACACGTAAAATGTCAGAAATTCATTATTCTATAGATTCTAGAGAACAATAATTAATTTATAGATAGATCCTAACCTTAGAGGTTTCTCTCCTATGGACATTCTTTTAGAAAGAAGGTTTAAAACAGACAACAGACCAAAAATTACCTAACATATCATTAAGCAAATGAAAGCAACCTTCGACGTTAATAATTATTTCTGTGATAACAGGGGAGCCATCACTCTGCAAGAGCCATATTACAAGCGCAGTACAAAACTTATTCCACGAAATAAGGGGGAATTAAAGATTAATTTTTACCCCCTCCCCCCCCCCAACCTCCTCCTTGTCAGAAGGCTCACAGGAAAATTAAGTCACAAAAATATCTTTTAAGGCTTAAGGCATCCTCCATAATAGCTCATAAACAATCTAAGAATATACCCTTGGTAGTTTTTTTTACCCTGCTTTGACCAAAATTGTTGTTTTACATCACAAAATGGTTGAAAAATCTTGCTGCGGTAATATTTTTTGGCTACTTAAAAAGGCACTGGAATTTTAAATTTCTGTTCTAATGAGCCAAAATTATTTAATTTGTTACATGTAATTTTTCTCGAAAACGGCTCCTTATTTTGCAAAAAAATTGGCATCCTGGGATTTTCTGCCAAAAAAAAAAAAATTACACAGGTCACGAGTTTGAGAAAATTCGTTAAGACTTAATTTTGGAAAAAAAACAACATGGATGACGTAATACTTATGAGCACATTTAAAGAGCATAAATACGTCATGTTTGTCTCAGTCGTTTTTATTGTTTATGATGCAGGCAAAATTACACAAGAAACATAGCTCAGTATATAACACCAAGTATAATAAGTCTTTTTGCAAAAGGAGTTATCAGCAATTTCATAATACCTTGAGGACCAATGAATAGCCTAGACCAGGAGTAGAATGAATTAAAAATAAAAGTGAAGAACAAAGAAATATGTCGTTAAAAGATGTGCCACAGCGAGAACAAAGAGATATCAGATTAGAAGATAAGCGACAGCGATAAATGTCTGTACCCCAAAGGGAACCTCAACCAACCTACATTTCTGCTTTTAAAGGAATCAAATAAAAAAAACAAAGTTTTTTCAACTGAAAGGTAGGAGAAACATTAAAACTTAAAAGAACAGAAATTATTACGTATATGAGAGGGGATAACCCCTCCTCAACACCTCACTCTTTGTGCTAAAGTTTTTAGTACTTTTAAAAAAGCTTCTTATTCTTCTAATTAAACAGACCTTGTGTTTCAGGAGTCGTTCATACAGAATTGGGACAAAATTCAAACTTTAGCGTAAAGAGCAAGGTGTTGAGGAGGGAACAACCCCTTCATATACGAAATAATTTCTTTTCGTTTTAATTTTTAATACTGTTCCTTATTTTCAGTTGAAAAACTGGTTTTCTATTCAATTTCTCATTGTTTTTTAAATAATGCCAGAAAATCTGGCTCCACCTCTACGGAAAAATCCCTCCTCGCCACGGATATATCCTCAATCCTGGTGAAAATTTACTACGGCACACAAATTTACAAAGGCACAAGAATTTTAATTTCCGTTCAAATGAAACCCTCCCGATATTCTAGGACCACTGGGTCGATATAATCACCCTTGGAGAAAACAAACAAAGAATAACAAACGAAGAATCACGCATCCGTGATCTTTCTTCTTGCAAAAAATTGAAAATTCCACATTTTTGCAGACAGGAACTTGAAATCTCTACAGTAGGAATCTTTGATACGCTGAATCTGATGGTGTGATTTTCATTAAGATTCTCTGTCTTTTAGACCCCACCCCTTTCCGAAAAACAGGCAAGTTTTCTCAGGCTTGTACCTTTTGATGGGTAAAACTCAACTTAATGAAACTTATATATTTGGAATCAGCAAAATAAGCTAATTTTTTTTACATATCTATTGGTATCAAAATTCCGTTTTTTAGAGTTACGGTTACTACTAAGCCAGGTCGCTTCTTACTTACAGTTCGTTACCTCGAACTGTTTTATAACAATTCAATGTTGTAAAATAGAAAAAGAAGCTGAAACTTAAGGAAGATCTCAATCCTATTAAATGAAACTTATGGATACTTTGCAAAAAGGAAACAATACGATTAATAGTCGACTTTCCTTACCTAATTTCTTTTCCTTCTGGGTATTGCGAGGACTGTGACGAAAGCTTGACAACACCGACTGTTGCATACTCTAAGCTGTATGCCTCCATGTCTATGTATAAAGTTTTATAGCTGAAATTTACCAAGACCAATATGGCATCTTTTAAATAGAACTTGTACCTTAAATTTGAATAAAATCAAAATTAAAATTAGTTCAAATGTAATCGCACACTACTAAATTTAAAGTCTTTTAATCTGAACTCCTATCGATGTGTGTACTAAAAAAATATTTATAGAAAATATATTGGATTCCTTAAACAATTGAATATTTCAACAGCGCTTACCCGCACGAGTGCATGACTCAATCTCGCTCTCTCACTCCTATTTAATATATATATATATATATATATATATATATATATATATATATATATATATATATATATATATATATATATATATATATATATATATATATATATATATATATATATATATATATATATATATATATATATATATATATATATATATATATATATATATATATATATATATATATATATATATATATATATAATACTGATACTGCAACGGTAATAAAACAGACTCTTCCGTGCTTAACCCCAACTCAAAAGGCAAAACCCCAAACACAGTCTTGTTAGCTAAAACTGCTTTAAAGCTAGCTAGCTAGTTTAAGTGAAATAAGGTAGTGAAATACTCTGAAAAATTTACATTACTGAATAGCTAAAGAAAATTTAACCGGTAGTAAATTCTGACCCTTTAAGCAAGAGCCATAATGCTTCAATGTATTTTTATGTATTATTTTCTTCTCGTGAGGCCCTCCATATAGAAGGAGTAGTGGTAAAAACCTCGGAGGGGACTCATTCTGTTGAAAATTAAAAGTTTTAGTGCCGGTTTTAAGAGTCAAAAGTGATCAGAGGGCAACCAGACCCCCTCACGCCCTTTTATTCGAAAATTAATTTTTTTTAAAAAATCCGAAAAATGAGTTTTTCAAAGAAAAGTAAAGGCCATTTTAAGCTTAAGATCAGCAGATACAAATACCTATAAAAATTCAAACCCAAAACGACCAGAAATTACTGTTAAAGAATAAATGAAACTCAAAACGAACAGAAACTAAATAAACAATCATAGCAAATAATATACAATAAGTGTTAATATAAATGAATAAATGGTCTTAGATTGAATATGAAAATCAAGCTTAAAACGAAAAAAATATTTTGCTACTGAAGTATAAACGAAACTTAAAACGAACAGAAATTAAATAAACAATCAATGTAAACAAACATACAATAGATTTTAACGTAAATGAATAAATAAATCTTAAAACGAGTGAAACTTAAATTGAATATGCAAATCAAGCCTGAAACAAACAAAAATCACTACAAACAATAGATTGGGTATTGCCTCCTTCTTTCGCTGTAAAAAGTATAAAACCTACTGCGTCATTGGCACTTTCCTGAAAACCAATTTTATAACAAATTTTTTCTTTTGTACTTAATATTGAAAATAAACATAAGAATTATAGTAAAATTTTCAACTGATGAGCTATCAGCAATTAATATCATTATACATCAAATATTCAGTTTAATTTTTTAGTTCTTTCTAAAGTTGTTCAAGACAAATATAAGGGCCGTTCTCTTACTCATCTATGTGCTAAGATCTTACATCTTTTGACAAAGAACGCTTAAAAGTGAAATCTTAGCACTAAGATCTTACATCTTATGGTGTTCTTTTGCAAACGTCTTCCATCATTCTGCTCTGATCTGCGGTCTGAGAACAATGATGAGTATATCATCAAAGTTCTCTAATCATAGTTCTATATGGCAGAAAGATGGCGTCTTTCGAACTTTTTGCTAACATCAGTGAGCTGTAAGATCTTGGAACAAAGATGAGTTGAAAGAACGGAAATCTTTGCAGAAAGATGTGAGATCTTAGATGTAAGATCCTAGTGTAAAGGAACGGGCCTATAGATTCACTACAAACAAGAGTTTGGATACTGCTCCCTTCCTCAACTGTAAATAAAAACAAAAAGCCGACTGCGTCATTGGCGCTTAACTGAAAACTAATTATAATAAAAAAGATTTTCTTTTCCAGTTCTTACAGCATTGAAAATAAAAATAAAATTAAAATGAAATAAATTCTTGAACTGATGGATCTTTCAACAGTTAATATCAATACACATCAAATATTCAATTTGATGTTGTTTATACTTTCCAAGACTGTTCAAGGCGCTTATAGTTTTCAGTACACCGCCAATGACGCAGTAGGTTTTAGGCTTCTGCAGTGAAGAGATACCTAAACTCTTGTTTGTAGTAATTTTTGTTCGTTTCAAGCTTGATTTGCATATTCAATTTAAGTTTCACTCGCTTTAAGATTTATTTATTCATTTACATTAATATCTATTGTATGTTTGTTTGCATTGATTGTTTATTTAATTTCTGTCCTTTTTAAGTTTCATTTATGCTTCAATAGCAAAATATTTTTTTCGTTTTAAGATTGATTTTCACATTCAATCTAAGCATTAATCGCTTTAAGATCTATTTATTCATTTGTATTATTACTTGCTGTATGTTTTTTACTATGATTTTTTATTTAATTTCTGTTCGTTTTGGATTTCATTTATTCTTCCATAGTAATTTCTGGTCGTTTTGAGTTTTAATTTTAACAGGTATTTGTATATGCAAAGCTTAAGTTTAAAATGGCCATTAATTTTCTTTTAAAAACTTATTTTTCGGAAAGATTTTTTTTTATTAATTTTTGTTTTTTTTTATTGCAAAAATAATCAAGTTTTCAAAAATTCCTTATTTCAAAATCAAACTTAAAAAAAAAAATCAAATGTTCATAAAAGTATCAAAACTGGTATCGAAGTCACAATATCAAAGTGAAAAATGGGTTTGTGTCAACCTCGGAGTTTTTATTATCTGATGTTTGAACTATTTTTAACAAAATGGCTATCTCAAAATTTTTATTGGATGAGTTTGGGGAAAAAAGGGCATGGGGGGGGGTAATTGACCTCTGGTTTCTTTAGACTCTTTAGAAGTAAACTATAGTTGTTGGTTTCCAATATAATAACCACTCTCTAAAATTTTAAAAAACTCTACTTCTGTGGGGATAGTACATACCCCAGAAAAAAGGATATACCGTATGCTCCTGGTCCCAGGCGAGTTATTTTAGCACTGGTTTCTCGATGTATGATGTTTGAACCATTTTTAAAAAAATGGTCACAACCAATTTTTACCGGGTGGGTTTATCCATCTGATAAACCCAAAGGCGTGGAGGGCGGGAGGGGCTAGTTGCCCTCTGATCTTTTTTTAATCTGATAAAATGAACTAGAACTTTTAATTTTCATTCAAATGAGTTCTCTCCGAAGTTTATACGAGCAGCTCTTTCATAAGAACCATATACGGCCCCGGGACATAGCTTACAATGCCTGCCCCCCAGGCCCTGGGGGGTTGTGTCGACACCGGAGTTTTGTTATCTGACCTTTGAACTATTTATAACAAAATGGCTATCTCAAACTTTGTATCGGATGGGTTTGGGGGAAAAGGGTGTGTGGGAGGGATAGTTACCTTCAGATATCTTTTGACTCTTAAAAAGTGAACTAGAACTTTCAATTCCAATCAAATGAGCCCTCTCTGAGGTTTATACAAGTATCCTTTTCATAAGAACCATATACGCCCCCAGGGCAACACATACAACGCCTACCCTCGGGCCCTGGGGGGTTGTGTTGACACCAGAGTTTTTGTTATCTAATTTTTGAATAATTTTCAAAAAACTGGCTTTCTCAAAATATGTAGCAGAAGGGTTTGGGGGGAAAGGGCGTGGGGGGGGGGCTAGTTGCCCTTAAATCTATTGACTCTTCAAAAGTGAACTAGAACTTCCAATTTCCAATCAAATGAGCCCTCTGTGAAGTTTATACGAGCATCCCTTTCATTAAAACCATACATGGCTTTAGGGCATAGCTTAGAACGCCTTCCCCTGGGCCCTGGGGGGTTGTATTGACAAGCAGATCTTTTGACTCTTGACCCGATTCAAATACGTCATAATAAACCCTACAAACATATTTTACTTACAATAAGTGCTTTTAGTCGCTATACATATGCAGTTCCATTACAGTCAAAGAGAGGTAATGAAATTGCTAAAGCCCTTGAATCCATCTTTGAACAAGATCCATATAAAAAATTCAAACAGACCACGGTAGTGAATTTGTTAATCAACATGTAAACAAAATTCTATTGAAATATAATACAATACTCTATCATAATAATAGTCCTATAAAGGCGGCATTGGCTGAACGTTTAATACGAACAATTCAATTTTTAATTTAAAGATATTGTACATTCAGAAATACGGCTGCATTTATTCAGGATTTAGATAAAATTATGTTGATTTATAATCATCGACCTCATCGATCCTTGTTCAATGCTAGTCCTCAGGAAGTTCATCATAGTGACAATACACATTTCCTTAAACAATATCATAGGCAGCGCAATCGCGCTGCCTAGGCAAAGAACGATGTTGCCACAATATATATATATATACATTTTTTTTTTTTTTTGGGGGGGGGGGGTTTTCCATACCAGGGCACTTCGTATCGAAGGAGTTGTAGTATAAACTTCGAAAAGGGCTCATTCGATTGGAAAATGGAATGACTAGTGCACTTTTTATTAGTCGAAAGTGATTGGAGGGCAACTAGCCCCCCCACGCCTATCATTCCCCCAAACACATCCAATAAAAATTTCGAGATAGCCATTTTGTTCAGCGTAGTTGATTTCAACATAGAAGATATATTTTTGAGGAGGACACTCCCCCACAACCCTAAGGGCAATGGTTTTTAAGTTATGCCCTGGGGGATATAAAAACGATGTTGGCACAATGTATTATTTTTTTTTCCTTTAGAGCAAGGCACTCCGTATTGAAGAAGTTGTCGTAGAAACTTCAAAAAGGGCTCATTCAATTGGAAATTGGAGTGGCTTGTGCACTTTTTAATAGTCGAAAGTGATTGGAAGGCAACTAACACCCCTTCCATGCCCACCATTTCCTGAAACACATCCAGTCAAAATTTTGAGATAGCCATTGTGTACAGCGTAGTTGATTTCCAGATAGAAATTATGTTTTTGAGGAGGACACTCCCCCACAGCCCTCATGGCAAGTGTTGTAAGTTATGCCCTGGGGGCAGATAAGGTTTTTTATAGAAGGTTTTATCGTAGAAACTTCAAAAAAGGCTCATTCGATTGAAAATTCAAAGAGCTAGTGCCCTTTTTAATAGTCGAAAGTGATTGGACGGCAACTAACCCCCCTCTCACGCCCACCTTTTCCCCAAACACATCCAATTAAAATTTTGAGATAGCCATTTTGTTCAACGTAATTTTAAGTTCTAGAAATTAGGTCTTTGAGGATGACACCCCCCCCCCCAAGAGCCCTCAGGGAAAGGGCTGAAAGCTATACCCGGGGGGAATATAAGGTTTTTATAGAACGCGTTGTCGTAGAAACTTCAAAAAGGGCTCATTCGATTGAAAATTGAAACGGCTAGTGCCCTTTTTTATATTCGAAAGTGATTGGAAGGCAACTAACACCCCTTCCACACCCACCATTTCCCCAAACACATCCAATCAAAATTTTGAGATAGCCATTTTGTTCCACGCAGTTTAAAGTTCAGGAAATTATACCTTTGAGCAAGAAACTCCCCCCGCAGTCTTCAGGGAAAGGGTAATAAGTTATGCCCTGGGGTCATATAAGTTTTTATTGAAATCTTTGTCGTAGAAACTTCAAAAAGGGCTCATTCGATTGGAAATTCAAAGGTCTAGTGCCCTTTTTAACAGTTAAAAGTGATTTGAGGGCACCCAATCCCCCTATCACGCCAACCTTTTCCCCAAACATATCAAAATTTTTTTTTAGATAGCCAATTTGTTCAGCGTAGTTGATTTCCACATAGAAATTATGTTTTTGAAGAGGACACTCCCCCACCGCCCTCAGGGCAAAGGTTGTAAGTTATGCCCCGGGGGCATATAAGGTTATTATAGAAAGTGCTGTCGTAGAAGCTTGAAAAAGGGCTCATTCGATCGGAGATTGAAATGGCTAGTGACCTTTTTAATAGTTAAAAGTGATTGGAAGGCAACTAACACCCCTTCCACACCCACCATTTCCCCAAACACATCCAATCGAAATTTTGAGACAGCCATTTTGTTCTACGCAATTTGAAGTTCAGGAAATTATACCTATGAGCAGGACACTCTCCCCATAGTCTTCAGGGGAAGGGTTATAAGTTATGCCATGGGGGCATATAAGGTTTTTATTGAAATCTTTGTCGTAGAAACTTGAAAAAGGGCTATTTCGATTGGAAATTCAAAGGGCTAGTACCCTTTTTAATAGCCGAAAGTGATTTGAGGGCAACTAAACCCCCTCTTACGCCCACCTTTTCCCCAAACACATCCAATCAAAATTTTGAAATGCCCATTTTAATTCACGCAGAATAAAGTTCAGCGAATTATACCTTTGAGCAGGACACTCCAACCATAGTTTTCAGGGCAAGGGTCATAAGTTATGCCCTGGGGGCATATAAGTTTTTATTGAAATTTTTGTCGTAGAAACATAGAAAAAAGAGTTCTTTCAATTGGAAATTCAAAGAGCTAGAGCCCTATTTAATAGTCGAAAGAGATTTGAGGGCAACTGACCCCCTCTCACACCCACCTTGTCCCCAAACACATCCGATCAATATGTTTAGATTGCCATTTTATTCAACGTGGTTGAAAGTTTCGAAATTAGGTCTTTAAGGATGGCAGACCCTCCCCGGCACAACCCTCAGGGCAAGGGTTATAAGTTATGCTGTGGGGGCATATAAGTTTTTATTGAAATTTTTGTCGTAGAAACATAGAAAAAAGAACTCTTTCGATTAGAAATTCAAAGGGTTAGAGCCCTTTTTAATAGCCAAAAGAGATTTGAGGGCAACTAACCCCCTCTCACGCCCACCTTCTCCCCAAACACATCCAATCAATAAGTTTAGATTGCCATTTTATTCAACGTAGTTGAAAGTTTTGGAAATTAGGTCTTTGAGGATGGCAAACCCTCCCCTGCACAACCCTCAGGGCAAGGGTTGTAAGTTATGCCCTGGGGGTAGGTAAGTTTTTATAGAAAGTGATGTTTTAAAAACATCAAAAAGGGCTCATTCAATTGGAAATTGAAAAGGCTACTGCCTTTTTAATAGTCAAAAGTGATTGAAGGACAACTAACCCCCTTTCACGCCCACCATTTCCCCAAACACATCCAATCAAAATTTTGAGATATCCCTTTTGTTCAACGTAGTCGAAAGTTCTGGAAATTAGGTCTTTTAGGATGATAACCGCTCAGAGCCTTCAGTGCAAGGGTTGTAAGTTATGACCATGGGACATATAAGGTTTATATATAAAGTTGTTGTAGAAATTTCAAAAAGGGCTCATTTGTTTGGAAATTGAAATTGCCGTTTATAATACTCGAAAGTGAGTGGAGAGTAATTGACCCCCCTCTCATGCCCACCATTTCCCCAAACACATTCAATCAAAGTTTAGATATAGCCATTTTGTTCGACGTAATTGAAATCTATGGAAATTATGTATTTAATGATGGAAAACCCCCCAGAGTCCAAAGGGCAAAGGTTGTAAGTTATGGCCTGTGGGCATATAAGGTTTTTATAGAAATCGCTGCCGTAAAACTTCAACAGAGGCTCATTCCGTTGGATATTAAGAGGGCTATTGCCCTTTTTAATTGTCAAAAGTGATTGGAGGGCAACTAACCACCCTCCCACGCGCACCATTCCCCTACATCCAATCACATCCAATCAAAATTTTCAGATAGCCATTTTGTTCAACGTAATAGAAAGTTCTGGAAATTAGGTCTTTGAGGATGACAACCCTAACCCTCAGGGCAAGGGTTGTAAGTTATGCCCTGGTGGAATATAAGGTTTTTATTGAAAGTGTGGTCGTAGAAACTTCAAAAGGGCTCATTTGATTGGAAATTGAAAGGGCTAGTGCCTTTTTTAATAGTTGAAAGTGATTGGAGAGCGACAAATACCCCTCTCACACCCACCATTTTCCCAAACACATCCAATCAAAATTTTGAGATAGCCATTTCGTTTAACGTTGTTGTAAGTTCTTGAAATTATGTCTTAGAGGATGACAACCACCCTCACAGCCCTTAAGGTAAGGGTTGTAATTTGTGCCCTGGGGGCATATAAGGTGTTTATAGGAAGCGTTGTCGTAGAAACTCAAAAAGGGCTCATTTGATTAGAAATCGAAAGGCCTAGTGCCCTTTTTAATAGTTGAAAGTTATTGGAAGGCTTGAAATTTTTATAGTAAAGATCGATGTGTGTATAATGTATGATTTTGTTGTTGTTGTTGTTGTTTCGACCAGGGCACTTCGTATCGAAGGAGTTGTCATATGAACTTCGAAAAGGGCTCATTAGATTGAAAATAGAAAGGGCCAATGCCCTTCTTAATAGTCGAAAGTGATTGGAGGGCAACTAATCCCCCTCCCACGCCCACCCTCCCAATTGCCTTTATGTTTAAAAACTAAATGTTGCCTTAAGATTCAAGCAAAATGCATTGTGTTAATGATAATTCCCAATAAGGCATCTCAGCAGCATCCCAAGAACGAATGAGGGTATTATGTTCAAACTTTCGGGGCTACTCCTGCTCTTAAAATTTAACCAAGTCAAAATAGCATAAGTGTATCCAACCTATCAAAGACAGTAAGAAGATTTTTTTGCAAATGGTATCAAGATTTCCATTTCAGGTCAACTAGAGGAGGTTTGAAATGAAATTATACACTACTATTTGTTCCAGATTTTTAAAGGGGTGTTTTTTGTTAAAAATTGCTGAAAGTGTTTCTCCAGCATACAAATAGCAGACCAAACTATAAAGTCTTAAAAAACAAAAAGATTTAAAGTATTATTTTCTTTTTCCCTGAAAAGACTATTTCAATATAAAACGAACAACAATTAATTTAAAAAACTTTTTCCACAAAATAAGTTTTTCAAAAAAAAGTATAGAACTCCATTAAACCAAAAATGAGAAAAAATAAAATAAAATAATCTACCAAACCTGTAACTACCTCAAATCAGCATCCATAGATAAATGAAACCCAAAACGAACAGAAATTATAATAAATAACCGAGTAAAACTCAAAACGAGCAGAAATTAACATAAGTTGGGCTCAAAACCACTTTGCCCTCTCAAGACCAGAACATAATTCTGACTTTACTAAAAAAAATCCAAATGAATGTGCAATGTCAGTTTAATATACATATACTGATATTTAGTAATCAAAATGTTAATATTATTTGATTTATTAAAGTTATAAAAGTAAAAACATTTTTTTTTTTCAGCAAAGCCTTGGGAAGGCATAGGGGTTTTGAGCCCAACTTATGTTAATTTTTGCTCGTTTGGAGTTTGACTCGGTTATTTATTGTAATGTCTGTTGGTTTTGGGTTCCATTTATTGATCGATGCTGATTTGCATTAGTTTCACGCTTGGTAGATTATTTTATTTTATTTTTGCTCATTTTTTGTTTAATGGAGTTCTTTACTTTTCTTTGAAAAATTTATTTTGTGGAATTTTTTTTTTAATTAATTCTAATGAAAATGCGCGGAAGAAAAAATTTAATGTTGGTGATACTGTTCGAATCAATCGTTCAAGAAATATTTTTGAAAAGCGAAATTACTTATGGTTCACTGAACTTTTTAAAGTGTCAAAAGTCGGGGAGACTAAACCTATAACGTATCGACTTCGTGATATGAAAGATGAAGATATTCTTGGCGGTTTTTATGATTATGAATTACAAAAATTTGGAATCTGCGGAATTTATCAAATTGAAAGTATGTTAAACGCTCGTACTCGCATTGGTAAGTGACAGTTGCTTGTTTGCTGGCTAGGATACAACTCTGATTTTGATTCGTGGATATCCGCTGAAGATGTTCATAATGTCTGAAGGTTTTTATGTAACATTCAGGTTTAATGTTTCTGATCCTCTTTATGACGGTTTCAATAGAACGAGTGATTTTTGGACAAAACATTCGCCTGCCATTAAATTTAATGTAAGGTATGAAGTTGCTCTTGTAGATTGTATTATTAAAAATACATATGATACGCTTAGAAAGGATCGTACGTATGATATAAAAATTAGACCCCATGATTGGCCAATCGTTAAGGATCGATATATAATTGAAAAAATGAATTCATTTGAATACCCCTTTGCCACATTAACATATAAGAAGTTTGGAACGATGAACAATTTGTGTCGTGATATCATCAAAGAAATTTCATATCGTAAAAATGGTGCCTTTCAATTCAATTATTCAAAGGAAGAGGATAAAATCTACATTAGTTCGCCCATCGACAATGAATAGGTTATTCTTATCGATAATCCAAGAGAAGTTCTTGGTTTTAAACATAATGTAATCTGTGGTAAAAGTGCAGGAAGTGCTAGTGGCATGAATCTTGTCATTTTCGCAACGTACCCACCTGCCTTCTCCTCTGACAGTTGTAAATTTCTTTACGCTTCCTTTGTCGTGAGATCAAGAGTTGGTTATACCAATCTCCCCCTCTTACGTGTTCTTGAGCGAACAACATCTAAGGACCATATTCATCACTACAATATAAAGCACCTTCAATACGTTCCGGTCAATACTTCGTATTTGGAGCTCTGTCAGTTAACATTAAGAAGCAAATTGGGCGATCTTCTAGCAATAACAAAATATTTGGCTGTAATGACATGTCATTTTCGACCTATTCAGTGAAATGGCCAATAGAACTCAGTTTGTATGTCCTGATATTGATTGCTATGTTGCTACTCTTGACCACGGCAGTTGGGCCATGGAATGGACTATTATAGCGGTCGTTCGTCAATATCTGGGCACGGTCTCGGCAGTTGGTTTGCTAAACTTTTTTGCTCTGCACTACCCTTGGCTAAAAATTATATTGCACCGGTTGCGGTGGATTTAACGTCCTCTACATTACATGATTGAGGTTCTGGGAAGGATATTCAAGAAAGTGTTTCGCAAAATCTCAGGTCGAGCGCGTGATCCCTTGGCGAGCGATTGAGACAACATGGAAGAGGTTTAAATAAGGTTCAATACACCTCATCACTCATCAGTCTCAAGTCAGCTCGGAAGCGTAAATCATCAAAGAAAATAAAAAAGATCAAAAAAGGATTTTTTTTTCCTAGAAAAAATGGCATACCTACCATATAATGATTCTCACCCTTCAGACACCTCATCTCTAAACCTTTTTAATGCAGAAAATGTAGATATCACTGTAAAACACGGATAGTATAAACAGTTTTACCCGTAACAACCGCTCTCTGAAAATGTTCATTTTCAAATTTATTCCAATGAAGACTACTTTATCGATTTGAATTCGACTTTTATAGATTTAAATGTCATTGTTAAAAAATCAAACAATTAAAAACAAGGTGCCACCGATGGATTATCCTACGAAAATTTTTTACTACACAATCTATTTCGACAAATAAGTGTCTACATAAATGGAACATTGGTGAGACCAAGCAATAACCTTTCAAATTATGCAAGTTATATACAATTCATGTTGATGACTCCATTGTCTTATATGCAGTTGAGGGGACAAGCACTGGGTTATGAATATAAAACAAATACTTACACTACCAATATTCTTAGAGAGGTAACAACTAAAGATTTGCATTTAGTTGGGAAACTAAATCATGAGAAATTTAATATACCTCAATGGTTGCCTCCTAATGTAAAGATTGATATAAAACTACAACTCGCACCGTCCAATTATATATTACAAAAAGTATTGGACGCTACACCCAATGTAACAGTCTCTCTCACGTCGGCAATACTTCATGTACGAAAACAACAAGTTATGATTTCTGTGGCTTTTGCAACTGAAAAATTAAGAGCTGCTGGGAATAATATCAAACTGCTCGTGCCTCATACAATTACAAATCAACACCATATTGCTACAGGTACGCGTACCTTAACCGATTCTTCATTTATCAATGGCGAAATTCCTTCAAAATTGGCATTGGCTTTTGTAAAAAGTGCTAGTGCTATTGGATCATGGAAAGATTCCTCACTTAAATTTGAACTGTTTGGACTTTCATCGCTTGTATGTAAAGTAAATGGAATCTCACTCTACAATTTATCCTTTGATAAATCCTACAGGACCCTCTATGAATTGACAATGCAATCCCTAGATCAAGATTCTCAATTATTCTAAAATGGTATAAGTGATGAAATGTTTGCAAAAACACATGGTATTATTGTATTAGATTTGTCTGGTACTCAAGATATAAGTATTATCCAAAAGGATAATAAACGGTTAGAGTATACCTTTGCTAAACCATTGGAGGCAAGTATTGCATTAATCTCACTAAATCAATTTGAAACCTATTGGGAAATTACCCCTGAAAGCAGTGCTTTATTAGACTTGGCAGCACGGACACGAATCAAATACTCAGCATTTTCAATATGGACCCCTACATGTCGATATATAAATCCTATTGCATACCTTCAGATTTCCTGGAGCATATAAAACATATTGAAAATACCCTAATTATCGTTAATAGTGGTCCATCCAGTGTAAAGACGGGGCATTGGTTTTGCATCTTTCAAACAAGAAGCAATATAGAATTTTTTTATCCACTTGGTCTACCGTATACATTTTACAAACCTCATATTAAAAATTTTCTTGAGCAGATCGGAAAATCTATTATTCAAAATCGGAGGCGGGTACAATATCTATCAACGAAAAGCTGTGGTTTTCATGCCCCATTATATTTATTTTTCGAAGTCATGGACATACTTAAATGGAATTCCTCAAGATTTATGGTGACAATTCTCGATTTAACGACTTTCTAGTTGAAATTACTCTTTCCTACCTCTATAATATAAATTTCGGTGCCCTAAAAGTGAAATACTTTAAAAATGTATGTAAATTTGTCTATTAATAAAATATGTTTATATACAAAACACTGTGTCCTTTAGATTTCTTCTTCTACGCATAGGTAATCATCAGAAACAAAAAGTGGTAACAGCTCATCGGGATTCAATTTGTATTCATCTTGACTTGCAAAGTCAGGGTCGCATTTTCTACAATATAGTGTAACTTTATTTCTATTAAATCTCTTTGTGAAGTCAATAATACTATTCTGATTCATATTATAAAATTCACGTGTTTCAATTTGCTTATTTGAAGCAATGTCACATACAAAATTCTCATATGAAGAATCACTTTCTTCAACAGCCAAATAAATGTCTGTAGGTTTATAATGAGAGTGGCCAGTATCTTCACATCGATGTCGTAAAGACCAGACTCTTTTATTATTCCAGCTATTGAAGCGTATACCAGGTTCTTCTTCTCAAAGCAATTTAAAGCCACGACGATACCAGTCTCTTAAGAATAAACTGAACTCACGTTTAAAGATTTTTGCTTTTATGCCAGGGTAAGTATTTTCTCATTGATCACATATATCATAGTGAAAATTGGAACATTGTCCTCTGGAACATTGGAAAAATTGAAACATTGGAACAATCCTCTATTAAGAGAATCAAAAATCTCTTCAAGACAAGAATTACAGTCTTTAATTTCCACTGAATATCCTCTATGCAATTTATATGGATTGCATAATTTACACTTTTCATTATACTCATCAGCAAAAGTACAATTCTCACAGGATGACCAGCTTCCCAATGTATACAAGCATAATGGATAGGTGTAAAACATTTTTGATGTTGAAACTCTCACTTCCAGAAACAAACTGACTCGGGAATCCATAAGAATGTCTCCTAAGAGCTTCACAAAATGGCCGTCTAAGTAGTGGTTAAGAGCAAAACAACAATATCATTTTCTTCGTTTCAATTAATATATCTATAAATTGATATAAAGCTTGGGGCCACGACGACAAAGTTTCATACAATAGTCCAAAGATCAATTCCCATTATATCGTTAATCATTCCTAAAGAAGCTTTCTTTGAAGAGATAATTCCAGAAAGTCATCATCTAAAACTAAGCATTTTTTCAATTTTACTAGATTACGTAAGATTTTTCTGTCTGTCCACCAAATTCATTTTAATCTTGACAGTCCTCTCTAACCACTAAAAAGAAACTGACTCTCGATCAATAAATATGGCTTCTATCACCTGGGGAGGCGTGTTTGGACATGTATAGGAGGAAAAACACCTGGGGGCATGATGGGACATGTACAAGCATCTAGAAAAAAACCGTGGTGGGGGGAGGCTTCTACCACCTGGGAACACGTCTAGACATGGGGAATTTTGCCTAGAAACAAGACATGCGATTGAAATACACAAGTTTGTGTAATAGAAATATAAAGGGGTGTGTACCGTGACGTCAAAGGGCTGCTGTAGAAATCCAATGCCATTTTTCCTATGACTGCCGTGACGTCAGAGGGCTCCGGTAGAAACAGCTGACCGCATTGTACAGGTGTGAGGTTGTATACCGTGACGTCAGAGGGCATGTCACAGAAATTCTATGGGAAAAGGGAGGGCATGTCACAGGAATCCGGGGAGGAAAGGTCAGAGAACCTGAAGATAGGTCACCACTAATAATCTATCTGAAGGTATTACCACAGCTATACTGCTACCCAATTTTTCTAACAACAAAATATGAAAATTTCACTGGGATCTTTGAGAGTTGTAATAGAGCTACATTTTCAATGCATTTTTTCTTCAACTTTGAAGTTACACTGTGGATTGAACTCTTCTGATACAAACTAGTCTTTGACGGTAATTGGGGACTTCCTTGGAGTCTCAACTAGATGTAAATAAAGATACTTACGTCAAAAATTATTTACTTTACAATTAAGAAATCCCTTTCAATAAATAATTCAATCGATAATAGCAAATAGAGGTTTGTAAAGAAAAGCAGAGGTGCAATCAATACAACTTAGCAACTTCCACTTACTAGGTATTCCTTGTTCGTGGAAGCCCGTTCCGGTCCCCAACTCCAAGAACAGAAGAGGTTCAGCGTTTACCTAGTCCTATTGAAGAGGGAGGACGCGTTGATTCTTCTAAAGCCGCTCAAGTGCAGCCAAGAATACCCAAAGCCAACAAAGACCTAGTATGGGTCACCGCTTAAATGGCTGGGCCGGTCTTGCGCCTCTAATAATACTTCAATGTAAAGCTTAACCTCAAGATTCGCGCAATTCATAATTAAACAAAAAACAAATACTTGCAAAATTTTTGCACAGAAAATATAGGTCGATGACATCCATCCCAAAAAAGACTTATTTACACCTGTGGTCATGCACGTAGAGAGCATACTAGGCGTCGGAATAAGGGCCTATAGACATACCTCCATTTAGTCACTTTCAGAGTGATTAGATTAAACTGATGTGTCATCATATTACATTATCTTGAAGATCAAAAACATAAAAGTAGGGACTGAGTGCCAACTCAGAAGGGACTCCATATATGGGCATAGAATCCATCTAAGTGTATTGACCCACTAAGGGGACAGGATTTCTGGGAAATTGATTTGCATAATCGACGGGGAATTCTAATGCATTATTAGGGGATTAAGAAACAATATGTCTTCTCTGGTCTTTAGGTCTGAGAGATAAATATTAATATTCTATTTTTAAATATGGCTTCTCTGGTCTTTAGATGTGAGAGATAGACTAATATTCTATTTTTAAATATGGCTTCACTGGTCTTTAGGTCTGAGAGATAAATTAATATTCTATTTTTAAATATGGCTTCTCTGGTCTTTAGGTCTGAGATATAAATTAATATTCTATTTTTAATTATGGCTTCTCTGGTCTTTAGGTCTGAGAGATAAATTAATATTCTTTCGAAACCTTAATAGTGTAACTAGGAACACCGTAGATTTTTTCAGAAATTCAAACGAGATTCAAGACAGATTGAATATGTTTAACGCGCAAAATGGTTTCCTGGGAATTTTAAATGTGACATCGCAAAAGGATTCCGAAACAAAAGGAACATTCAGAAATTACAGACAGGGATTATTCAGGCGAAACAAATTAATCAACATTTTAGGGATTATTTGGGAGAAATAGTTTGAGACATTTTAGAGGATGATTTGGGGCTAAACTCTGTGGTCGTTATAATATACTAGTTCCGTTTGAACAGTGTTTTAAGGTCCTCTACCCCAACCCCAAGCCCCTCCCCCACTTTTTAAGCCCCTCCCCCCATTCTTTTAAAAAAAAATTGGGCGCTTGAGACATAGAAGGGCCCAGCCCCCTCCCTACAACTTTTTGGGCCCCCTCCATCCATTTTTTGTATACTTTTTTAATTTTTTTTTAATTTTTTTAATTTTTTTAACATGATATTTTTTTCAACTTTTTTTTACATGTCTTCAAATAAGATAAAAAATATTTAAAACATAAAAAATTCACATTTAATATTTGTACAATTTGTTAGAATGATCACAATTTATCTGTTAGAAGTAATAAGTTTTCTGTCAATGATACCAAATTTTTCTTAGAAGTAACAATTTTTCATTATGAAAAACAAGTTTTCTGACAGAAGTAGCAACATTTCCTTAACACTAACAAATTTTATCATCGAAGTATGAACATTTTCAATCAATATTAACAAACTTCTAATTAAAATTGCCAAATTTTTCTTAAAGGTATAATTTTTTTCCGTTCATGATAAAAAGTTTTCTGTCAAAAGTATCAAGTTTTCCTTAACTCTAACAAATTTTCTCATCAAAGAAACAATTTTTTCATTAACACTAACAGAGTTTTAGTTACAGCTATCAAATTTCTCTTAGAGGTAACAATTTTTCGTCAGTGATAACAAATTTTCTGTTAGAACTAACAAGTTTTCTGTCAAAGATACCAAATTTTTCTTAGAAGCAAAATTTTTTCGTTTGGGATAGCAAGCTTTCTGTCTGAAGTAGCAAGTTTTCCTTTCACACTAACAAATTTTCTCTTCGAATAAACAACTTTTTCCTCAATACTAACAAACTTTTACTTAATACTATCAAATTTCTCTTAGAAGTAACAATTATTCGTTTATGATAACAAGTTTTCTGTCAGAAGTATTAAATTTTCCATAACACTAAAAATTTTTCTCTTCGAAGTAACAACTTTTTCCTCAATACCAACAAACTTCAACTTAGAACTACCAAATATCTCTTAGAAGTAACAATTTTTTCGTTCGTGATAACAAGTTTTCTGTAAGAAGTAGCAAGCTCCCTGTCAAAGATACCAAATTTTTCTTAGAAATAACAATTTCTTCGTTTATGATAACAAGTTTTCTGTTAGAAGTAGCAATATTTCCTTAACACTAAAAAATTTTCTCCTTGACGTACCAAGTTTTATCTTAATACTAACAAACTTTTACTTAACACTATAAAATTTATCTTAGAAGTAACAATTTTTCGTAAGTGATAACAAGTATTCTGTAAGAGGTAGCAAGTTTTCTACCAAAGATACCAGATTTTTCTTAGAAGTACAAATTTTTTCGTTTATGATAACATGTTTTTTCTCAGAAGTAGCATGTTTTCCTTAACACTAACAAATTTTCTCATCGAAGTAACAACATTTTCCTTAATACTAACAAACTTTCACTTAATACTATCAAATTTCTCTTTAAAGTAACAATTTTTTCGTTTATGATAATAAGTTTTCTGTCAAAAGCAGCAAGTTAAATACTTTTTAGTCTAAGATAATAAGTTTTCTATCAAACATACCATATTTTTCTTGAATTAACACTAATAAATTTTCACATCGAAGTAACAATTTTTCGTCAGTGATAATAAGTTTTCTGTAAGAAGTAGCAAGTTTTCTACCAAAGATACCAATTTTTTCTTAGATGTAACAAGTTTTTTGTTTATGATAAGAAGTCTTCTGTCAGAAGAATCAAGTTTTCTTTAAAACTAACAAATTTTCTCCACGAGCTAACAACCTTTTCCTCAATACTAACAAACTTTTACTTAAAACTATCAAATATCTCTTAGAAGTAACAATTTCTCATCAGTGATAATAAGTTTTCAATAAAAAGTAGCAAGTTTTCTACCAAAGAGACTAATTTTTTCTTAGAAGTAACTACTTTTTCGTTTATGATAACAAGTTTTCTGTCAGAAGTATGAAGTTTTCCTTAACACTAAAACATTTTCTCTTCGAAGTAACGACTTTTTCCTCAATACCAACAAACTTCTACTTAAAACTATCAAATATCTCTTAGAATCAAAAATTTTTTCGTCAGTGATAATAAGTTTTCTGTAAGAAGTAGCAAGATCCCTATCAAAGATACGGAATTTTTCTTAGTAATAATAATTTCTTCGTTTATGATAAAAAGTTTTCTGTTAGAAGTAGCAATTTTTCCTCAACACTAAAAAATTTTCTTTTCGAAGTAACAAGTTTTACCTTAATTCTATCAAACTTTTACTTAAAACTATCAAATTTCTCTTAGAAGTAACAATTTTTCGTCAGTGATAACAACTTTTCTGTAAGAAATAGCAAGTTTTCTACCAAAGATACCAGATTTTTCTCAGAAGTAACAATTTTTCGTTTATGATAACAATTTTGTGTGAGAAGTAGCAAGTTTTCCTTAACAATAAAAAATTTTCTCTTCGAAGTAACAACTTTTTCCTCTATACTAACAAACTTTTACTTAAAACTATCAAATTTTTCTTAGAAGTATAATTTTTTTCCGTTCATGATAAAGTTTTCTATAAAAAGTAGTAAGTTTACCTTAACAATAACAAATTTTCTCATCAAAGTAACAATTTTTTCCTTAACACTAACAGTGCTTTAGTTAGAACTATCAAATTTATCTTAGAAGTAACAATTTTTTCGTTTATGATAAAAAGTTTTCTGTCAGTAGTAGCAAGTTTTCCTTAATACTATCAAATTTTCCCTTCGAAGTAACAACTTTTTCCTCAATACTAACAAACTTTTAATTAGTACTATCAAATTTCTCTTAGAAGTAACAATTTTTTCGTTTATGATAACAAGTTTTCTATCAGAAGTAGCAAGTTAACAACTTTTTCGTCTATGATAATAAGTTTTCTGTCAAAGATACCATATTTTTCTTGAAGTAACACTAACAAATTTTCTCATCGAAGTAACAATTTTTCGTCAGTGATAACAAGTTTTCTGTAAGAAGTAGCAAGTGCCAGAGATACCATTTTTTTCTTAGAAGTACCAACTTTTTCGGTTATGATAACAAGTTTTCCGTCACAAGTATCAAGTTTTCCCTAATACTAACAAATGTTCTTCTCGAAGCAACAACTTTTTCCTTAATACCAACAAACTTCTACTTAAAACTGTCAAATATCTCTTAGATGTAACAATTTTTCATCAGTGATAATAAGTTTTCTATAAAAATTAGCAAGTTTTCTACCAAACAGACAAATTTTTTCTTAGAAGTAACAACCTTTTTGTTTATGATAACAAGTTTTCTGTCAGAAGTATCAAGTTTTCCTTAGCACTAAAAATTTTTCTCTTAGAAGTAACAACTTTTTCCTCAATACCAACAAACTTCAACTTAAAACTATCAAATATCTCTTAGAAGTAACAATTTGTTCGTCAGTGATAAAAAGTTTTCTGTAAGAAGTTGCAAGTTCCCTGTCAAAGATACCAAATTTTTCTTAAAAATTATAATTTCTTCGTTTATGATAACAAGTTTTCTGTTAGAAGTAGCAATTTTTCCTTAACACTAAAAAATTTTCTCCTCGAAGTAACAATTTTTACCTTAATACTAACAAACTTTTACTTAACACTATAAAATTTCTCTTAGAAGTAACAATTTTTCGTCAGTGACAACAAGTTTTCTGTAAGAGGTAGCAAGTTTTCTACCAAAGATACCAGATTTTTCTTAGAAGTAATAATTTTTTCATTTATGATAACAAGTTTTCTGTCGGAAGTACATGTTTTCCTTAACACTAACAAATTTTCTCTTCAAAGTAACAACTTTTTGCTCAATACTAACAAACTTTTACTTAAAACTATCAAATTTTTCTTAGAAGTATAATTTTTTTCCGTTCATGATAAAGTTTTCTATAAAAAGTAGTAAGTTTACCTTAACAATAACAAATTTTCTCATCAAAGTAAATTTTGTCCTTAACACTAACAGAGTTTTAAGTTACAACTATCAAATTTCTCTTAGAAGTAACAATTATTTCGTTTATGATAAAAAGATTTCTGTCAGAAGTAGCAAGTTTTCCTTAACACTAACAAAATTTTCTCTTCGAAGTAACAACTTCTTCCTCAATACTAACGAACTTCTACTTAAAACTATCAAACTTTTCTTAGAAGTATAGTTTTTTCCGTTCATGATAAAACGTTTTCTGTCAAAAGTAGCAAGTTTTCCTTAACACTAACAAATTTTCTCTTCGAAGTAAAAACTTTTTCCTCAATACTAACAAAGTTTTACATAAAACTATAAAATTTCTCTTAGAAGTAACAATTTTTTCGTTTATGATAGCAAGTTTTCTGTCAGAAGTAGCAAGTTAATAACTTTTTCGTCTATGATAATAAGTTTTCTACCAAAAATACAATATTTTTCTTAAGTAACACTAACAAATTTTCTCATCGAAGTAACAATTTTTCGTCAGTGATAACAAGTTTTCTATAAAAAGTAGCAAGTTTTCTGCCAAAGAGACCAAATTTTTCTTAGAAGTAACAATTTCTTCGTTTATGATAACAAGTTTTCTGTCAGAAGTAGCAAGTTTTTCTTAACACTAAAAAATTTTCTTCTCGAAGTAAGAACTTTTTCCTCAATACCAACAAACTTCTACTTAAAACTATAAAATATCTCTTAGAAGTAACAATTTTTCATCAGTGATAATAAGTATTCAATAAAAAGTAGCAAGTTTTCTACCAAAGAGACTGATTTTTTCTTAGAAGTAACAACTTTTTCGTTTATGATAACAAGTGTTCTGTCAGAAGTATCAGTCTTCCTCAACACAAAAAAATGTTCTTCTCGAAGTATCAACTTTTTCCTCTATACCAACAAACTTCTACTTCAAAGTATCAAATTTCTCTTAGAAGTAACAATTTTTCATCAGTGATAATAAGTTTTCTATGTCATCAGTGATAACAATTTATTCCTTAACACTAACAGAGTTTTAGTTACAACTATCAAATTTATCTTAGAAGTAACAATTTTTCGTCAGTGATAACAAATTTTCTGCTAGAACTAACAAGTTTCCTGTCAAAGATACCAAGTTTTTCTTAGAAGTAACAATTTTTTCGCTTATGATAGCCAGTTTTCTGTCAGAAGTAGCAAGTTTTCCATTCTCACTAAAAAAATTTCTCATCGAAGTAACAACCTTTTCCTCAAAACTAACAAACTTCTACTTAAAACTATCAAATTTTCTTAGAAGTAACAATTTTTCGTCAGTGATAACAAATTTTTTGCTAGAACTAACAAGTTTTCTGTCAAAGATACCAAATTTTCCTTAGAAGTAACAATTTTTTCGTTTATGATAGCAAGTTTTCTGTCAGAAGTAGCAAGTTTTCCTTTCACACCAAACAATTTTCTGATCGAAGTAACAACTTTTTCCTCAATACTAACAAACTTCTAGAAGTTTGAAGTTTGTAGAAGTTGAAGTTTGTTAGTATTGAGGAAAAAGTTGTTACTTCAAAGATAAAATTTGTTATAGTGAAGGAAAACTTGATACTTCTGACAGAAAACTTGTTATCATAAACGTAAAAATCGTTACTTCTAAGAAAAATTTGGAATCTTTAGCAGAAAACTTGCTACTTCTTACAGAAAGCTTATTATCACTGACGAAAAATTGTTACTTCTAAGAGAAATTTGATTGTTGTAACTAATACTCTTTTAGTGTTAAGGAAAAAAATATTACTTTGATGAGAAAATTTGTTAGTGTTAAGGAAAACTTGCTACTTTTGACAAAAAAATTTGTATCATGAACGGAAAAAAATTATACTTCTAAGAAAAATTTGATAGTTTTAAGTAAAAGTTTATTAGTATTCAGAAAAATTTGTTACTTCGAAGAGAAAATTTATTAGTGTTAAGGAAAGCTTGCTACTTCTGACAGAAAACTTGTTATCATAAACGAAAAATTTTTTACTTCTAAGAGAAATCTGGTATCTTTGGCATAAAACTTGCTACTTCTTACAGAAAACTTGTTATCACTGACGAAACATTGTTATTTTTAAGAGAAATTTAATAGTGATAAGTAAAAGTTTGTTAGTATTAAGGTAAAAGTTGTGACTTTGAGGAGAAAATTTTTGAGTGTTAATGAAAAATTGCTACTTCTGACAGAAAACATTTTATCATAAACGATAAAACTGTTATTTATAAGAAAAAATTGGTATATTTGACAGGGAGCTTGCTACTTCTTACAGAAAACTTGTTATCACTGAAAAAAATTTTTACTTCTAAGAGATATTTGATAGTCTTAAGTAGAAGTTTGTTGGTATTGAGGAAAAAGTTGTTACTTCGAAGAAAAAATTTGTTATAGTGAAGGAAAACTTGATACTTCTGACAGGAAACTTGTTATCATAAACGAAAAAGTTGTTACTTTTAAGAAAAAATTAGTCTCTTTGGTAGAAAACTTGCTACTTTTTATAGAAAACTTATTATCACTGATGAAAAATTGTTACTTCTAAGAGAAATTTGACAGTTTTAAGTAGAAGTTTTTTGGTATTGAGGAAAAAGTTGTTACTTCGAGAAGAATATTTTTTAGTGTTAAGGAAAACTTGATACTTCTGACAGAAAACTTGTTATCATAAACGAAAAAGCTGTTACTTCTAAGAAAAAATTTGTATCTTTGGCAGAAAACTTGTTACTTTTTATAGAAAACTTATTATCACTGATGAACATTTTTTACTTCTAATAGAAATGTGAAAGCGTTGAGTAAAAGTTTGTTAGTATTAAGATAAAAGTTGCTACTTCGAAAAAAAATTTTTTATTGTTTAGGAAAACTTGCTACTTCTGACAGAAAACTTGTTATCATAAACGAAGAAATTGTTACTTCTAAGAAAAATTTGGTCTCTTTGGCAGAAAACTTGCTACTTCTAACAGAAAACTTGTTATCACTGTCGAAAAATTGTTACTTCGATGAGAAAATTTTTTTGTGTTACTTCTAACAAAAATTTCGTATCTTTGACAGAAAACTTATTATCATAGACAAAAAGTTGTTAACTTGCTACTTTTGACAGAAAACTTGTTATCATAAACGAAAAAATTGTTACTTCTAAGAAAAATTTGATAGTTTTAAGTAGAAGTTTGTTAGTATTGAGGAAAAAGTTGTTACTTCGATGAGAAAATTTGTTAGTGTGAAAGGAAAACTTGCTACTTCTGACAGAAAACTTGCTATCATAACCGAAAAAATTATTACTTCTAAGAAAAATTTGGTATCTTTGACAGAAAAATTTTTAGTTCTAGCAGAAAATTTGTTACCGATACCAAAAAATGGTTACTTCTAAGAAAAATTTGATAGTTTTAAGTAGAAGTTTGTTAGTATTGAGGAAAAACTTGTTACTTCGGTGAGAAAACTTGTTAGTTCTAGCAGAAAATGTGTTGTAACTGACGAAAAATTGTTACTTCCAAGAGAAATTTGATAGTGTTAAGTAAAAGTTTGTTAGTATTAAGGTAAAATTTGTTACTTCAAGGAGAAAATTTTTTAGTGTTAAGGAAAAATTGTTACTTCTACCAGAAAACTTGTTATCATAAACGAAGAAATTGTTATTTTTAAGAAAAATTTGGTATCTTTGACAGGGAATTTGATACTTCTTACAGAAAACTTGTTATCACTGACGAAAAAATTGTTACTTCTAAGAGATATTTGAAGTCTTAAGTAGAAGTTTGTTGGTATTGAGGAAAAAGTTGTTACTTCGAAGAAAAAATTTGTTATAGTGAAGGAAAACTTGATACTTCTGACAGGAAACTTGTTATCATAAACGAAAAAGTTGTTACTTTTAAGAAAAAATTGGTCTCTTTGGTAGAAAACTTGCTACTTTTTATAGAAAACTTATTATCACTGATGAAAAATTTTTACTTCTAAGAGAAATTTGATAGTTTTAAGTAGAAGTTTGTTGGTATTGAGGAAAAAGTTGTTACTTCGAGAAGAACATTTTTTAGTGTTAAGGAAAACTTGATTCTTCTGACAGAAGACTTGTTATCATAAACAAAAAAGTTGTTACTTCTAAGAAAAAATTGGTATGTTTGGCAGAAAACTTGTTACTTTTTATAGAAAACTTATTATCACTGATGAAAATTTTTTACTTCTAATAGAAATTTGATAGCGTTGAGTAAAAGTTTGTTAGTATTAAGATAAAAGTTGCTACTTCGAAAAAAACATTTTTTAGTGTTAAGGAAAACTTGCTACTTCTGACAGAAAACTTGTTATCATAAACGAAGAAATTGTTACTTCTAAGAAAAATTTGGTCTCTTTGGCAGAAAACTTGCTACTTCTAACAGAAAACTTGTTATCACTGTCGAAAAATTGTTACTTCGATGAGAAAATTTGTTAGTGTTACTTCTAAAAAAAATTTCGTATCTTTGACAGAAAACTTATTATCATAGACGAAAAAGTTGTTTCTTCTTAGAATAATTTGGTATCTTTGACATAAAACTTGCTACTTCTTAAAGAAAACTTGTTATCACTGACGAAAAATTGTTACTTCGATAAGAAAATTTTTTAGTGTTACTTCAAGAAAAATATTGTATCTTAGACAGTAAACTTATTATCATAGATGAAAAAGTTATTAACCTTCTACTTTTGACAGTAAACTTGTAATCATAAACGAAAAAATTGTTACTTCTAAGAAAAATTCGATAGTATTAAATAAAAGTTTGATAGTATTGAGGAAAAAGTTGTTACTTCGATGAGAAAATTTGTTAGTGTGATAGGAAAACTTGCTACTTCTGACAGAAAATTTGCTATCATAAACGAAAAAATTTTTAATTCTAAGAAAAATTTGAAATCTTTGACAGAAAAATTTTTAGTTCTAGCAGAAAATTTGTTATCGCTGACAAAAAATTGTTAGTTCTAAGAGAAATTTGATAGTGTTAAGTAAAAAATTGTTAGTATTAAGGTAAAAGTTGTTAGTTCGACGAGAAAATTTTTTAGTGTTAAGGAAAAATTGCTACTTCTAACAGAAAACTTGTTGTCACAAAAAAAGCAATTGTTATTTCTAAGAAAAATTTGGTATCTTTGACAGAAAACTTGTTAGTCCTAACAGAAAATTTGTTATCACTGACGAAAAATGTTTACTTCTAAGAGAAATTTGATAGTGTTAAGTAAAAGTTTGTTAGTATTAAGGTAAAAGTTGTTACTTCGAGTAGAAAATTTTTTAGTGTTAAGGAAAAATTGCTACTTCCAACAAAAAACTTGTTGTCATAAAAAAAGCAATTGTTACTTCTAAGAAAATTTTGGTATCTTTGACAGAAAACTTGTTAGTCCTAACAGAAAATTTGTTATCTCTGACGAAAAATTGTTACTTCTAAGAGAAATTTGATAGCTGTAACTAAAATTCTGTTAGTGTTAAGGAAAAAATTGTTACTTTGATGAGAAAATTTGTTAGTGTTAAGGAAAACTTGCTACTTTTGACTGAAAACTTTTTATCATGAACGGAAAAAATTTTTGCTTCTAAGAAAAACTTGATATTCTTCAGTAGAAGTTTGTTAGTATTGAGGAAAAAGTTGTTACTTCGATGAGAAAATTTGTTAGTGTTACTAAAACTCTATTAGTGTTAAGAAAAAAATTGTTACTTTGATGAGAAAATTTGTTAGTGTATAAGGAAAACTTGCTACTTTTGACAGAAAACTTGCTCTTATAGACAAAAAATTGTTAATTCTAAGAAAAATTTGGTATCTTTGACATAAAACTTATTAGTTCTAGCAGAAAATTTGTTATCACTGACGAAAAATTTTTACTTCTAAGAGAAATTTCATAATTTTAACTAAAACTCTGTTAGTGTTAAGGAAAATATTGTTACATTGATGAGAAAATTTGTTAGTGTTAAGGTAAACTTGCTACTTTTGACAAAAAACCTTTTATCATAAACGGAAAAAAATTATACTTCTAAGAAAAATTTAATTGTGTTAAGTAGAAGTTTGTTATTATTGAGGAAAAAGTTGTTACTTCGAACAGAAAATTTGTTAGTGTTAAGGAAAACTTGCTACTTCTGACGGAATTGTTAATTCTAAGAAAAATTTGGTATCTTTGACATAAAACTTATTGGTTCTAGAAGAAAATTTGTTATCACTGACGAAAAATTTTTACTTCTAAGAGAAATTTCATAATTGTAACTAAAACTCTGTTAGTGTTAAGGAAAAAATTGTTACTTTGATGAGAAAATTTGTTAGTGTTAAGATAAACTTGCTACTTTTGACAAAAAACTTTTTATCATGAACGCAAAAAATTGTACTTCTAAGAAAAATTTGATTTTTTAAGTAGAAGTCTGTTAGTATTGAGGAAAAAGTTGTTACTTCGAAGAGAAAATTTGTTAGTGTTAAGGAAAACTTGCTACTTCTGACGGAAAACTTGTTATCATAAAAAAAAATTTTTACTTCTGAGAGAAATTTGATAGTTGTAACTAAAACTCTTTTAGTATTAAGGAAAAATTTTTTACTTTGATAAGAAAATTTGTTATTGTTAAGGTAAACTTGCTACTTTTTATAGAAAACTTTTTATCATGAACGGAAAAAAATTATACTTCTAAGAAAAATTTGATAGCCTTAAGTAAAAGTTTGTTAGTAATGACGAAAAAGTTGTTACTTCGAAGAGGAAATTTGTTAGTGCTAAGGAAAACTTGCTACTACTGACAGAAAACTTGCTATCATAAACGAAAAAATTGTTACTTCTAAGAAAAATCTGGTATCATTGGTAGAAAACTTGCTACCTCTTACAGAAAACTTGTTATCACTGACAAAAATTGTTATTTCTAAGAGAAATTTGATAGTGTTAAGTAAAATTTTGTTAGTATTAAGTTAAAAGTTGTTACTTCGAGGAGAAAATTTTTTAGCTTTAAGGAAAAATTACTACTACTAACAGAAAACTTGTTATCATAAGCAAAGAAATTGTTATTTCTAATAAAAACTTGGTATAGTTGACAGGGAACTTGCTTATTCTTACAGAAAACTTGTCATCACTGACGAAAAAATTTCTACTTCTATGAGATATTTGATAGTTTTAAGTAGAAGTTTGTTGGTATTGAGGAAATAGTCGTTACTTCGAAGAGAATATTTTTTAGTGTTAAAGAAAACTTGATACTTCTGACAGAAAATTTGTTATCATAAACGAAAAAGTTGTTACTTCTAAGAAAAAATTGGTCCCTTTGGTAGAAAACTTGCTATTTTTTATAGAAAACTTATTATCACTGATGAAAAATTGTTACTTCTAAGAGATATTTGATAGTTTTAAGTAGAAGTTGGTTGGTATTAAGGAAAAAGTTGTTACCTCAAGAAGATAATTTTTTAGTGTTAAGGAAAACTTGATACTTCTGACAGAAAACTTGCTATCCTAAACGTAAAAATTTGGTATCTTTGACAGAAAACTTGTTAGTTCAAACAGAAAATTTGTTATCACTGACGAAAACTTGTTACTTCTAAGAGATATTTTATAGCTGTAACTAAAACTCTGTTAGTGTTAAGGAAAAAATAGTTACTTTGATGAGGAAATGTGTTAGTGTTAAGGAAAACTTGCTACTTTTGACTGAAAACTTTTTATCATGAACAGAAAAAAATTATACTTCTAAGAAAAATTTGGTAATTTTAAGTAAAAGTTTGTTAGTATTGATGGAAAATGTTGATGCTTCGAATGAAAAGTTTTTTAGTGTTAAGAAAAGCTTGCTGCTTCTGTCATGAAACTTTTTATCATTATGAAAAACTGTTACTTCTAAGAAAAATTTGGTATCATTGACAGAAAACTTATTACTTCTAACAGATAAATTGTTATCATTCTAACAAATGGTACAAATATTAAATGTGAATTGTTTATGTTTTAATTATGTTTTATCTCATTCAAAGACATGTAAAAAAAAGTTGAAAAAAATATCATGTTAAAGAAATAAAAAAAAAATAAAAAAATTTAAAAAAGTAAAAAAAATGGGGGGAGGAGGCGCAAAAAGTTGTAGCGAGATGGTGGGCCCTTCTATGTCTCAAGCGCGCAAAAAAAGTAAAAAAAAATTGGGGGGAGGGGCCTTGGGATTGGGGTAGGGGACCTTACAACACTGTTCAAGTGGAACTTGTGTATTAAAACGACCACAGAGTTTCGCCCCAAATCATCCTCTAAAATGTCTCAAACTGTTTCGCCCAAATAATCCCTAAAATGTTGATTAATTTGTTTCGACTAAATAATCCCTGTCTGTAATTTCTGAATGTTCCTTTTGTTTCGGCATCCTTTTGCGATGTCACATTTAAAATTTCCAGGAAACCATTTCCCGCGTTAAACATATTCAATCTGTCTTGAATCTCGTTTGAATTTCTGAAAAAATCTAAGGTGTTCCTAGTTACAACATTAAGGTTTCGAAAGAATATTAATTTATCTCTCAGACCTAAAGACCAGAGAAGTCATATTTAAAAATAGAATATTAATTTATCTCTCAGGCTTAAATACCAGAGAAGCCATATTTGAAAATAGAATATTAATTTATCTCTCAGACCTAAAGACCAGAGAAGCAATATTTAAAAATAGAATATTAATTTATCTCTCAGGCCTAAAGACCAGAGAAGCCATATTGTTTCTCAATCACCTAATGATACATTAGAATTCCCCGTCGATTATGCAAATCAATTTCCCAGAAATCCTGTCCCCTTAGTGGATCAATACACTTAGATGGATTCTATGCCCCTATATGGAGTCCCTTCTGTGTTGGCACTGTCATCCCTACTCATAAATATTACCTAGAAAAAGCGATAAAGCCATCTAGAAGTGCAGTGAAATACTGGTTTCCTCCTGAATAGTCCTGTCGAAGTTCTAAAATCTTTTTGAAAGTATTTAAATTGCTATCAGGATCTTCTAATTGTACAGCAACGCATGTTTCGTTGTAGTCACCATGTACCGGTAGCCAAGGCTCAGTGATTGAGAAATTTGCATTTGCGTATGCTGTCCAAAGCATTGGGGTACGTGAATTCTCAATCTCCAACGCTGTGTTCTAAAATACATGGATAAAAGCATAAAACAGTCTTATTTTAAAACAGTGGAGTTGTAAACTGATGGACCCAGCATTTGGCTCTAGACTTAGCCTCAACAATAACACACTTTTTAATAGTAACTTTACTTTACAAGCTATATTTTAATATCTCTTATCTTTTATTTTTAGTAACTTTACTTTACAGACTATCTTGCACCGTTTTTTGTTTCAAATATTTCTCAGGAGCACTCCCATTACCATTTAAAGGTTTATTCACACTAACTTCATAAATCCATAGTTTAAATACACGATCATCATCAGATATTTACATACCCCCGACACTGACATCTAGGTCAGAATTTTCTCCTAGAATTACGTGTGCTAGGGAGTGGAATGCACTTCCGCAAGAGCTGAAATCATATTGGTCTCTCGGCTCCTTTAAAAAGAATGTAAACAAATATCTAAAAGATAAAGAAAATTATTTATTATATTTATTTATTTTATGTTTAGGAATTTTGTTGATATTATTATTATTTATTGTATTTTACTTTGATACTTCAAGGGGTGTGAGCGGAGGAAAAGTTGTGTTAAATTTATTGGTTATTGATGGCGGTTCGGGGTGGAAATTGGAGAGAAGAGGAGGCCATGCTATATTTAAAGTGTGCAATTATTACAGGCCCAAACGTGCATCAATGCACAAGGAATTGTGTTAAGTGTATTTTTACGTTTTCTTTTAAATTAAAACCCATATTGAACTTGAACTTGAAAACTGCAGTCTAAAATTACACAAGACATAACTCAAAACACAAGTTTCTTACGAATTGACCATTGGTATAACTGTAGCACATATATGTGGTAGAAGAATTGGAGTCGCTTATGGTCTGGTAAGTTAACTACTTGGACTATACAGCATAGTCTATCTAGGTTTATTATCAACGAATTTAGCAAGAACAAAGCAAATATCAAAATTTTGACTGAAAATTATCCAGCTATCAAATCATACGTAAGGTGGCTTAAAGCGAATAAGAAGAAATCGAGGACAGGCAAAGTCAAGCATATTTTGAACGAGGAAGGAATTTGAAGTCAATAAAATGACGATATGGATCCAATCGTGTAATCTAAAGAGTGGAAACTTTTATCATTCAAACTTACAATAATCACAAGACAAAGATGGTGATCGGAATCTGGTAATGCTTCAGGACTTTGGTATTTTTTCGTAAAATGAAAATGTATCTTCAGAAGAGTATTACTTCAAGGTAAATTTGGCATTTATGTTTCCCCATAGTTGGATTTAGTTGAAAGTCAGCCTAGTTAAATCAAGCGGAAACTTAAAAAAAAGGAGAGACCTAAAGCATGCGCTTACTTGAAACTTGTGACCCAGGTGAAGTTTATTACTTCAGCTCTATCCAGGATCTTGACTAAATTTTTGGTTTTGTTTATTATTTCTAATTAAGAGCCAAGAGTTGATACATTAAACGCTGAGCAGTTATTTGTTTATTTTATCTCTTTTCTCTAGAGAGAACTATCAGTACCGTAACTACTGGACACACCAGAAATGGATAAACAAGTGGTTCTTGATGTATGAGTAATTCATGATAAACAAAAAATTAAATTTTAGATTTTTGGACCTTTTAATATTGTTATGGATAGAATTAGACTTTAGTAAGGTGATGTAATATTCAATGGCATCAATTGAGAGAAGATAGAGGTTACTTGCTCCACGCCCCCCGATATTTACCCCTTGGCCCTTGATTTTGAAAAATACATTCCCCCCCCTTATTTCCGTAGATTGGCCACTTCAACATCTAAATAGAAATATAATTTTGATATGTTTTTTTTTTCAGATATAATTACTTGAGAACATTGTCTCTTAATATGGTGAATTAGAGTATTTATTAAAAAATTATATTTTCTATAATAAAAATGTCTAAGGTTCTAAGTGCTTAAATAAATAAGAACCAGCAGGTGAATTAAGTCTTACAAAAACACTTACCTCGTTGTTTCTTAATCCAAGTTCTTCTCCATAGTAAATAGCAGGGCCTCCTGGTAGGAGCAGGTCAAGCACATAATTAGTGATAGCTCTTTGTCTTCCAGTATGTGAAGTAATTCTACCATGGTTCTCGTTTCCCATCTAAAAATGTAGACGAAATAGCTAAACATAAAAATTTTGCTGACAAATTCCAAATTCAAATTTATTCGTTTTATGATCTAAAATTCTATATCCCAAATTCAAATAAAATATTAATTATAATCAGAGTCAAGTGATTATCATAATAAAAATCTGCCAGCCATGCTAAGGGTTACCAAATGGTCAAATCTTGAAAGAATAATGGACTGTCACCTTCGTCTGATCGCCAATTTTGGCTCCAATTTTGTATTTAGCAAGCAATTTCTCCTTAATTAGGATACATTTGAATGCATTCGATATTTGAGTGGGCAAGTCGCTTCCTAGATCTTAGGTTTTAGATAGGACCGACCAAGTGCTGAAGAACTGATTTTTGTGTGGACCAGGAGCAACCGTGATTAAATGTTAAAAGCAGTTTAATAAAAGTAAGGTTTACATCATGTAAGAACAAGCAGAAACAATACTGTAAACGAGGAGGGCTGCAACCTCCAACTCTTTACGCTTGAATTTGAACTGTGCTTTACTGAAAGCATTTTAGAGTGCAACAAATGTAGCTGGTATTTAGTTGCAAGCGCTTTCTATACCGGTTTCCTTTCAAAACATTTGGACTTGAAATTGTTGCATTTAAAGCAAATGTAAATAAATAAGCCCTTTTATTCTCAAAGTATTAAGAAAAAAAAATTTACCACATTGCTCTCCTGTTGGGGATTTTTTTTTTCTGAAGCAATGGGGTGAATAGTCAAACTTTAGTGTAAATAGTAGAGTTCTTAATTATTTTTATTAATTTTTTTTACCGTATAGAAAAGACTTTGTGAAAATAATTAAACGTTTAAAAATGGCAGTGAGTCCCTAGTTTTATTGCTAAGCATTTTTTTTGTCTAAAGTACTGTAAGGACAAGGTTTTTATTTGGGTGAATTTCGAATATTTGAGAGGAATTTTGGAGGAAGAGAACCTATGGTAAACAGAGGGATGTTGTAATGAACGAGAAGTATTTTTGTTGATTTTTTTTGTAGTTTTTGTTTCCAACGTGGAAACAGTATCCTATGATAGAAGGCAGAAGGACACCGGTAAAAAAAACGGCTTTAGAAACTGGTTTTAGAATACCTCAAAATTAAATCTGTGTGGTTTTTAACTGCTTAAACTAAATGATTAATTAAAATGGTAAAAATTTCAAATTATTTTCTGTATAAGTTTAGGTCGTACGTATATATGTTTATTTGCTTCAGATTTTAATGATATTAGTAGCAATGAGAGGAGGTGGGATTGTCTATAGAAAAATTCATATTGTAAAAAAATATTTGTACAAAAAACAATTGTAAAAACATTTCTTTCTCTAAATTTTATCGTTGCCACTGCGTAATTTGCACTCAGATCCTTCGTTACCGAAAGAAGGATCTAATCACCACTGGACTGTGGTAACTAATTACTTGAGACTTGATGTCAAACTGTATCTGGTATAAACAAAGTGGGTGCCAAACAAGACATGTTAATACCAATACACTTGATGTGTATAAAAAAAAAGCCCAAATCTATGAATGGTTGTCCTTCCATGAAGTTACTTATTATTTTTTCTTTGATATTACTGTTACACTTGTACTAAGGAAATGAAACATTGAAGTGGTATGAAATACATTTGAAAATTCTAAATGGAGACTAGTTGGTTACCAAGTATTGTGCGCTAATATCATTTTCTTTAATATCCTTCCAGATTCTTTTTAATAAGATCACGAAAACTGATTTCTCAGGCTTCTATTCCTTTATATTTAAAAAAATTATTCCTTAAATGTATGATTGACCATTGTCCAATATTTGATAATAATTGAATCACTTAAATTACAAAATGGATTAAATTACAAAATGGTGCTGCAGTCATGCGTAACTTTAACTTTATCCATCTAAAAAACAACCTGTGGAGAATTTGGGGGGGGGGGGTACGGTGGAAGATTTGAAGACTAGAGTTTCCACGTTAAAAACTACCATTTCAGAAACAAGAAGGAAATCCCATCCCCTCCTTAATACCCGTGTTGCAAGTTTAGTCTAGATATATCCCTCCTAGTGAAGAGGTCTCATATATTGAAACCTTCCACCTTGTTCATCAAAAACCTCTCTCATGTTGAGTTTAAAATATGGGCATAAAACTCCACTTTTAGAGGCTTCAGTCCAACCCCATGGCACCAATGCAAATCAACAGCCGGTGCGAAACTAGGTGCTATCGCATGGCCGTTGGTTTCTGTGGATATACGGTTGTATTAACGATTTCTTTTTAATAAATTATTTGAAAAAAACTACGTTTTCTAAAGAGTTAAAGAGGCTGAGTTACAAGGTCGAACCTTAAAACGTACAGGGATTAGGAGGCACAGTTGGGGGGCTGCCGCCCCCCAAACCCCCTGCTTTCGCAGCCTTAAAAAAAAGGTTTTTAAACTGAAAGTAAGGAGCGACATTAAATCTTAAAACGAACAGAAATTATTCCGTATATGAAAGGGGCTATGCCCTCCTCAACGCCTCGCTCTTTACGCTAAAGTTTTTATTGTTAAAAAAAGAGTTGTGAGAAAGTCAAACTTTAGCGTAAAGAGCGAGGCGTTGAGGAGGGCACAGCCCCTTTCATATACGGAATAATTTCTGTTCGTTTTAAGATTTAATGTCGCTCCTTACTTCCAGTTTAAAAAAACTTTTTTTTTATTTAAAGGCTGCAAAAGCGCGGGGTTTGGGGGGCAGCAGCCCCCCAACAGTGCCTCCTAATCCCAGTACGTTTTAATGTTAGACCTTGTAACACAGCATCTTTAACTCTTTAGAAAAAGTAGTTTTTTTCAAATAATTTATGCACGTTTTTGTACAGTTTATTACTTATTATTGCTTGACTAACTGTTAGCTGATTTGACAGCTTGCGGGCTTGCGGGCTCTTATAGGAAAACGAGCCCGTGTTTTCGCGGGCTCTTATAGGAAAACGATAAGAGCCCGCTTATAGCGGGCTCTTATAGGAAAACGAGGTTTTTCGTAAATGTAAATTCGGGGGATAATTTTTTCGGTCTGAAAATAACAAAAGGCCCTAACTGGTCGAATTCTGCTTCAAATGAGTCCTCATTCACCCGGATCAGTTGCCAACTGTGGCCTGTAGGCGTGGATAACAAAAAAAAAGAGAAATGAATTTTAAGTGGCTATATTTGGTTTTTTGAAAACAGAACAGGAAGGAGTGATCGGATTGAGCTGAAATTTCGAGGATAAGCTCCCGGGCCATAGGAAAGCTTACCCTTTAAATTTCAGCCCAATCGAACAACGTTAAAGGGGGGCTGTGGTGGGAGGGTCGAAACTTCCGGCCCAGTTTACCCCATGAACATAAAGTCGGAGGAGGATGAAAATTTGCACGTTTCTTAGTTTGAGCTTGGGCTACAAAATGCAATCAACGTTGTCTCTTTGCAACCTCTAGGACCTGAAATCGCTTAACGTTGTGGTGGGTCGCCTCTTTATAGAGGCACAAGTGTGCCTCCTTGACTGCGTAGAAGTTCAGGGATGAATTCATCAAGCGCCAGTATGATCTCTGAAACTGGAAGGCTATTTAATTAGAAGAAGGTATTTAGGTTCACCCAAAGCTATCAATGCTTCAACTGACTGATATTTTGATCGGTCCTTTGCTACGTCATCATCAGGCTTTTTTCCTTATGACAAGGCAAAGCACTGGTCAAAATATCGCTTAAGTGAAGAATTGATACCTAAATATCCATAGCCGCAGGTGAGTTTAAGCATCTTCTTTTAACTATGTCCAAAAATCAGGTTGACCAAGATACTATTCTGCAAGATATCTGAGGCTATTTAAGCAGCATTTCAAAAATACTAAGCCGATTGGCTTTTGTCATAATTTATGCTCATAAGCATTTTGGCCCTTTTAGGAAAAGAACTATTTGTTTTGCGGTAAAAATGTGTGAAATTGGCGCCTTACTGTTGCATGATCTCTTGTGCTTCTTGAGAAGGACACTATGAGGCTCATAGTGTCTAATAGTAGGATGAGCATACATTTCCGTTCCAAAGAGTCCTTTTTTCAGTAATTGTCGGAAGAAGACTTACTGAAAACATAATCAACCTCGCATTTTAAACTTTAAACTTTTAGCAGCTTTAAACTTTTGTTGTAGGATTGTTGGACATACAGAATTTCAAGGTATGTGTTGTATTAAAATCAACCCAATTTTCAAAGAGTTGTTTAGCCCCTTTTCTAACATTCTATAAAAAAACAGGTTTCTTATATATATACTACAATCAATTTCTATTTTTAAGAGGTTCTGTTTCAACCAAAAAGGGTCGCTTTGTGCATACACTTCACTATCACGAACTGTCTGATTCGGGGCTCTTTTTAAGCGGGAAGGGTTTGGTTTACCATTCCCTTAAGATTCAAATTTTTGCGTTCAAGAAGTTTTATTTTCGGATAACGATGCTTTGAGAATGATCATGCTCCCTGAAGAGGTGCACTCAAGGCCGTATACAATGGGGTATGTGGTTTGACCCCCCCCTCCTTAAATTTTTGTCTGACTCGTTAAAACGTAATAAAAATGGATATAAACAAATTTTTCATGTGTTTTTCAAAGTTTTTTTGTAAACCCCCCTACCCCGAAAAAATGTTCTTTTGTACCCCCCCCCCCCTCCCCGGCAAAAATCTTGGGTACGGTCTAGGTGTACTTCTTAAAATATTTCTTGGAAGAGAGTTATTTGATTTGTCAAAAATGAACATCAAGGCCATAAATTTTGCATTTTTATAAGGGTGTCTCTTCGGGCAACATTTTCTGAATACTGGCTACTCATGACTTTACAACTGAACAAAGTTTTATATAAGTTAACTATTTACATTTTGACCGAACAAATACTTATGAATGAACATCGAATCCGATCTTTAGCCACTATAAGTAAAATGTGTTTAATAAAGAAAAAAAAAGATTTAGTCAAAAGATGCGTCAGAGAAGATGTCCAGATTTAAAGCCGAGTTTTAAATCCACTTACAAGAATCACTTTATTATGAAAAAAATTAGAAAAAAATAGAACAGTAAAAAAGGAGATTATTATAGGAAATTTGCTATATGAGAAATTCCAGCCCCTTAACTAGACTGATTTTTTGCTGCAAAATAATATATCATAATTTGGGGCGATTTTGCAAACCGGCAATTTTTAATAACTGATTCTTACAGTTTTATGGGTTAAGCTTCATACATATACTCTTGCTCATCATACAGACAATTGTTTATTTATAAGTCATCAAATATATGTCACTGTTGGACTTCCAAAACAATCCAAACTATCGTTTCTATTTACCATCCAAAGCATTTTCGAAGACTGGGCTATATCTACCCAGGACACCAAAGCTTGAATAACAGCATTTCCTAAATAGTGATATCCGAAATATTCTCTGGCAATCGTGTTGACACTGAAGTCCAATGTACCATCAAAAGTTAAAATGGGAGAAGGGACATCCCGATCATTTACTTCCCACAGTCCAAAAACAATACTGAAAAATAGGAAAAATATCAATTCGGCAGAGAAAGTGCAGATTCTTCATATCTCAGGAATTCTTCCGTTCACTGACTGGAAATTCAGGTAGGTTAACAACAGGGTTGCCATCGAGGTTACGTTCGCACCATTTTTGGTACGTTTCAAATAAAACGGTACGTTTTACGTTACGGTCCTAAAAATGTTATATTTTTGTTACGTTTTTGAATTTATGTTACAATTATGTTACGCTTTTGAATAAGAGTAAGTTTCACATTTTCTGAGTAATCTATTTTTCCCCCGTGAAAAAATCTGCTGTTCCCATTTTAACTACACTGACATGAGTATCGACATTCTTTCGCATCGCGGTCATTTAATCTTATCACACAATCACTCAGTTATTAGGATGAGAAAATACATCCACTTCGCTTATTCGCATAGTAAGTTAGGATAACATTCGCTCTCATGAGCAGATGATTATCATTTGTTTAATGACAAGTGACAATAGTCAGTTAGTCACCTCACCAACTTTCAATTTCATCAGTGATGAGTTTGAATCTTGTTCCGTCAACAGTCATACTGAAATTATATGAAGAAGGAGCTAGCTGAAGTCAGGAATGAAAATGTGTAATAAAAGCTGGTAAATAATAATACAAGCTATTTTCTTCGTAATTGTTTTTAAAAAAAGTGATTATAAGATGCTATGGTACTTGTCCATTAACTGGTATACACGCAAGAAGACAAGTTTGGTAAATGCTAATGAAATGAAACAAATTATGATGAAAATATAATAGGTTAGAAACAAATTTTGGCTATATATTTGCAAATTAGGCGGGTCGAGGGGGGTAAAGCATAGTATACATTAAATACGTAACCTAACCTAGGTACTTTTTTCCCCCTAAACCCCCAAAAACAATAGTTTGAATATTGTGAACGAAATGACAAACCACGCTTTGCGATCCAATTCTCTATTGACTGATACCCGTTTGACTAGTTTCCTTTAGATGCTAAAGGAAAAAGCGTGTGTACAAGCTAATTGACAAGTACCGATTATATATATATATATATATATTTATATATATATATATATATATATATATATATATATATATATATATATATATATATATATATATATATATATATATATATATATATATATATATATATATATATATATATATATATATATATATATATATATATATATATATATATATATATATATATATCACATAAAGAAAGAAAAACGAGCATAAATGGGGTTTTTATAGGCCAAATGAAGATACTGAAAAAGCAAAGCGAATATTTCGATAGGACAAACGCCTCTCTTCTTCAGCGCGAAACGAAACGATGCATCAATAAAAGCCAAAAATTAAAAGAATTAAAACCAACTACCTAAAAACCATAAAAGCGAGTTATTCGCCAATATCCGCGATTTGCACAAAATCCCAAAAAAATATGAACTGCCATCGACGGATACTAGCGAACAACTGACAAAGAGACGGAAACAATTCATTCACTCGAAAAAACAAAACGAACCAGCAATTAAATAAGTTGGAGAACTATATAATTTGATTTCGGATTTTAATTAATTCATTTCGTGCAGACACCCTTTGATACCTAAGGGTTTGTTTACGTGTTTGATTAGATGACTGAGAAAGTGGTTCAAGGTTTATGTCGGGGATTACTAATGTATCGGCTTCTCTTTTGAGAAAACCAAAATATGACTCGTTTATTCTTAAATCACCGGAATCTCTGTTTAAAGTTAGACCTAAATGTTGTTATTTATAAATTTCAACAGCTTTTCTGTAGTCCTGGAAAATACCTTTGTCATGTGAAATAAGACTAGCTTGATTAAACAAAATAGTATGGTCTGGTTTTTCAAAAAGGTGCTTTGCAAGAGCAGAGTAAAAATTTTCTGGTTTTTTCCGCTTTTTAAGTGTATTATTAATTGAACTAGAGTGCTGAATTAATCCATTCTTTAGTCGCTTATTAGTCTTTCCGATATATCAAAGACCACACGAACAAGGAATCATATAGACACCGGAGTTTTCACCTATCAGGACGGGGTCTTTACCTTGATAAATTTTGGACCTAATAGTTTTTCTGTGTCTATAATAAGTGTAAATGTTATTTTTCCTTAGATTTTTTGAAATGTGGTCTGAAATCCCTTTAAGATATGGGAGACGAAGAAAAACTGAATTTTCCCTTTGATTTGTGTTTTCTGTGGAACTATCTGATAATCTTTTAATGCATTTTGCAATTACAGAATTTATTAAACTAATTGGATAACCATTCCCAAATAAAATATCTCTAAGGGGGTTGAGCTCTAAATCGAAGAAACGTGTTGAACAAACTTTCAATGCTCTATCAACTAGAGAAGTGACAACTCCTCTTTTCACAGCAGGATAATGATTTGAGGAATAACTTAAGTAACGGTAATTTTGTGTGGGTTTTCTATAGACACTAAACTCGAAACATGAATCATTTCGGTGCACCAGAACATCTAAGAAAGGAAGACGCCTCTCTATCTCTGATTCCTAAGTAAATTTCAGTTTTGAATCCAAGGAGTTGAGCAAGTGAAGAAAAGAACCCAGAGACTCGTCACCATGCTCCCATAAATATAAAATGTCATCATTAAAACAAACCCAAAATTCAGGTTTACAAGAACTTTGCAAAATTGCCCTTTCTTCAAGGTCTTCCATAAAAATATCAGCCTGTATTGGAGAAAGGGGGGCACCCATGGAGAGCCCATATTTCTGTCTATAAAAAATGCCTCTATAATGAAAGTAAAAAGTAATTCTGTTACAAAGGGCTGTAAGGTAAAGAAATGTCTGTTTTAAAAAAGTAGAATGTCCCGATATAGATTGGTTAGAATTGAGTTTTCGCTCCAAAAGCAGTTCTGACTTTTGAATATCACAATTGGTATACATTGAATCTGCATCAAAACTGCCAATTCTTGTATTTAGTTTAACCAAAACTTGCTTTACCTTGGAAACAAAATCAGTGAAATTTTTAATATGGGTTTTTTGAGCCTGAATTAGTAGGCGAAATATCACTGATAAGAATTTCCCAATTTTTGGTGTAGGAGAATTAAAAGAAGAAACAATGGGTCGAAGTGGATTACCCGGATTATGAACTTCAGGAATACCATAAAAGAGAGCGGACGTGCATCCGCGTGGGTAAAACCTTTCTTAAAGCTGATCTATAATTTCACCTGTTCCTTTTGGATAAGAAAGCTCTTTTCGGACTTCCTGTACAATATTTTCTGTAGGATCGGTAGCTAATTGTTCGTATGTGTTAGAGTCATTTAAAATTTATCTGACTTTTTTGTCGTAATCATCTGAATCTAATACAACAACAGTATTGGCTTTATCGGCTTTCGTAATAATCCTGGAACGATCTTTATGTAGTGCGTGTAAGACCAAGTGTTCATTTTACTAAAAAATTTTTAATTTCGATTATTAACAGAAAGCATATCCAATAAAGTTTCAACAAATTTTGTTCTAATCTCAGTAATCTGTCCAATATCTGCACGAGAGCCATGAAAAGCCCCCTCTGTGTTTGCGATTATTTCACTACAAAGTATTTTCGAAGGGGCTATCTAAAATTTTAATCCTATTGAAAGAATCTGATTTTACTCTTTTGTAAGGGGCATTTAGCAGAAATTTGTCACAGCAGGACCAGGATACACATTTGGGACAACAGGTAGATTATTAGAGAGTTTTTTCAACTTCAAATGGTTCAGTTTCCCAAAAAGTCTTTGTCGACAAAACCTAATATAAAACTGAAAAGAATTGTCAGAAATAGCCTCAATTTGAAGAAAATCAGTATGAGATTGCCTACAAAGTATGTTTTATTGTAGTTATAAAATGTCAGGATCTAATCGGTAACACTTGCTTTTGCAGGCGCCAATAATAAGATCTAAATTACTAGAACCTTTACTTACCATAAAGTTCCTTTCATCACGTGCTTTTAAGTGAAGTGAAGGTCGCATCGACTTGGGCAAAATACGGTTCATTTTACAATTATGAAGATGATACTGTTGATTAATCAAATTAGCTTTTTTTCTCACAAGAGATATGAATGTAGTGACAAATTAGCTTGTACATATTGCGTGTGTACAAGCTAATTGACAAGTACCGATTTTATATATATATATATATATATATATATATATATATATATATATATATATATATATATATATATATATATATATATATATATATATATATATATATATATATATATATATATATATATATATATATATATATATATATATATATATATATATATATATATATATATATATATATATATATATATATATATATTGTGTATAGCCGTAACAACCTCCCCCCTTCTGATTGGTTGAGCATAATTTCAGGTTATATACAAAACTTGCTCTTTTTATATGGTATTCTGAACAGCTGATATTGACAGAATATATGAAATTGTAAAAATTAACCATTTTTTTGTTATATCTAAGCATTGAGGAGGGGGGTGGGTTATTTGAGCCGAAATTTTCAATTTTATGCTAGACATTTTCCAAATATCATGGTCACTTTTTTGACATTATGCCCCCCTCCCCATCTGAGGTCCCATATATAACTGTATATATACACTATATCTTTGTGTCAAATCTTGTGATTGCATTCTTTCTTGTTGTATTCTTTCGTGTTCTTTCATATTGTAAAGTAAGAATTTTATTGGTTGATTCTTCTTTGATATATTCCTAGGGCTATATCCCGGACCATCAGGGGGGTGGGTGAATTTTCAGAAAAGGGGCCACGATATTTGAAAATAGTAAAAAATAAAGAATTTAATGGTACTACTTGTGTGTTAAGCATGTTTTCTTCAGAAAAGGACAATCACTAAATATTTGGCTTTAGAAAAAGACAACTAGACTAATGCCCATTTTTATGAAGAAGATAAATAGTCTTGTATCGGTATATGGTAGGCTTACAGTTTACTGAAAAACTGATTCATAGGGACCACGCAGGCTGGACTGGGGCCCCAGCCCCCTGAAAATGTCAATTTCTTCGAATTTCTCGGCATTTCTTTATTAAATTATAGGTTTTTTATTATCCCCCCTAATTTTTTTAATTAAATCATTTCCAGTTCATTTTTATTAACTCACTGATCTTTTTGTTCCATCTTCTATTTTTTCTTTGTCACACAATTTTTTTTTTTTATTTGTGAACTATTTTTCAACCACTTCCGAATGTTCAGTTACTTCCCACTTTTATCAGTATAGCACAACGGTATGAGAACTTCCCGAGGCTGTGTTAACTTAGGTTGTAATCTTGGATGAAACATTATATTTTTTTAATTAAAAATTAAAATATTGAAATTTTTTCCAGATTCTATTAATATAAGTGAAAATTCAGGGCAAAAAATCAATTCGTTTTTGCATAATTTGATATTTTTCATTTGTTTTCCTCAACTCATCGACTTTTTCTGTTTATGCATTTAAAACCTAGGTAAATTTGGTGTTTATGTTATATAAAACCCAATGCTTTTTGTGCCCCTCTTTTTCGTTTATATTAATATATTATTGAAAAAATAATTATCTGCTTTTTAGTTCATTTTTAAAATTTGTTTTTTTTGTTTTTTTTATTGTTTGACATACTCTCCTAAAAATTATCTTCACGTGCCTGGACTTGTGAGACCCATCAAAACAGCTTTAGGATAGATCTATTGGGTTTGACTTGTGCTAACTCCTATCTTATGTCTTGCTTTCTTTTGGCTGGGACTTACGATTCAAATTACAAAACGAAAAATGCATTTTATGTAAAATAACTGCTGTTTCGAATAAGAACTGAAGACCACGATTGAAATATTTTTTGTTCGATAAAATAAAAACAAAACAAAAACTCTGTCACTCGGAATTGCTCATGTCTTTTTGTTGTGCAGGTAAACTGGAAGCAGCACTTACAGTTGAATAACTAGGAATTTCCTGAAGGTAAAGAAGCATGAATTGTTATTATTATATACTTTTAGGCACTTTTTAAAAGTTGGAGGGAGGATTTTTAATGAGATTACGTAAAAATATATGTTTCAAATTATACAGGCAATAAATGTCCCCTCCCTCCTTTAAATACCGCTCTTGATAGCAAAATCAAGGCACCCTGCCTTGAAAAGAAACTTCCCTATGAAAAGTTACGAAAAAGTTACGTTTTTAAGAGTTTGGACGTTACGAAATTTTTGGTCTGGTGGCAACCTTGGTTACCAAGCGACTCGATGATGCAATCTACTCAGCAAGGTATTGGTAAAAACACGGTCAAACAGCAATTTCATCTTACAGTAGATTGAATCCCGTGTATAAAAATGTTGCAAATTTTGGATACTTACTAAAACCTTTATAAATCTATAAATTATTACAAAATGTATAATTTCAACCTTAAAGAATCCCTCTTGAAAATTTTAATTGCTTAGCCTGTTTCTGTATAACGATGCATTTATTATAAAAAAAACACACATGAAGGCACTTTCCAGTAAAGAAATGTTGTCCATGTTTCCACTGTTCAGTAATTTGTCCTTTGAAAAAAGGTATAGGCCAGAAAGAAACAGATCATAAAGGCACAAACATACATAAAGAAATAGACCAGAACAAAAATAAAAGTTCTTGACACTTTCTAAAAAATTCGTCAAGACTGAGCAACTTCTACCTTATCTGTAGTGTTGCAAGAAACATTCTAATTACACAGAATAACAGTGACTCAAGTCTATGAACTTTGGACCTGAGAAAAATAAGTGCACATTGACAGTTACATTAGTACTTGATTTTTAGCTTCCTACAAAGGACAGTTTGTATCAGACAACCTAATCAAAGTGAGGCCCAAAATTATTTTATATACAGCTTTTTCGACATCCCAAAGCTCCTACTAAAAAAATTTTCTTTTTTAGGACCGAATTAAAAAAAAGGAAAAGAGAGAAAAGAAATATACATATCGTTCTCGTGCAAATATGATATAAGCTCTTTTCCTCCCAAAACTCGCATGCAACCATGGGTTCTTTCCTTAAGACAATATTTTTCAGTAAACAAGTTCATTGAGTATTCATGAATTGGTCCAATATTGAATGCTTTGACTCCAAGAGTCATCCAATAACGGAAAACTTCCTAAAAGAGTAAAGATGTAAATAAGTTGCTTTTACTTAGGAAATTTAGCAAATATATTTAATAAGACACATAAAAAAGGAGACATCAAATATTAATAAAACCTAAAATGCACGTATAAACCAAGGTTTAATATTCTCCTCTGATATAAGAATATTTAACCAGCAATTGTTGTTGTTTAGTACAAGTTCCAGACAAAATCCAGTATGGCTTTTAAAACTACACAAAAATGCTATACAAGTTCAAAGAAACTGCGGTGTAATGTCGCGTAGGTCCAAGAAGATTATCCAACAAAAGAAAAATCGAGACCAAGGTATTCATGGAAGTAAATTAAAAGACACTATGTGTTGCCAGCTTATCAAAATGGCGGATCTGCAATCTCTCGGGAACACCTTAAGGTATCAAGTCAAAACTTTTTAAAGGTACTGAGGGGGAGAGGCTTTGTGGACGCTGAGTTATAAATTGGAGAAGAGGGTAGAATAAAAAAAATATTTCCATGTCTAACTAGTGATGTATTTTAAAAGACACAATGCGTTAATAGACCGTTAAACAGCATATCTGCAATATCTTGGGAACGGCTTGGGAGATAAAGTTTAAACATTTCAGCATTTTGGAGGAGAGGGGAGGCAAGTGAACAGTAAATTTTAACTTGTGAGAGAGAGTAGAGAATTATTGAACATATTTTGTTTCAGGTCTCCCTGAAAGTTTTGCCACTTTCTGCCACTGTGTACTTGAAACTATTTTTTTATTTTATTTAATTTAATATCGATTATTAACAAACACTTCAAATAAAGAAACCCCCTACAAATGCCAGTGTGATATAAGTAGTATCCCCTCCATTGGTTCTATGACGCCCATAGGGAATTAGCATTGAGTTTCTATGACGCCAATATGGGGTGTATAAGTGAAGCTCCTACCCTCTTGCACCTGTTAACGGCTAGCAAGATTACCACCCCTGGCAAAATTCCCACGTGGTTTTCCTCCTATACATGTCCAAACATGCCCTCCCTAGTTTTTACAACATGCCCTCCCTTTCCCATTGAATTTCTGCAACATACCCTGTGACATCACAACACCCCTATCAAAATTTCTATGATAGCCCTGGCAAGATTCCCACCCCTGGCAAGATTCCCGTCAGAGCCCTGTTTCTAGCTGGCAACATTCCCACGGGAGCTCTCTGACATCACGGCAGAGATAGGGAAATTAGTAGTGAATTTTAAAGGCATCTCTCTGACGTCACACGACACACCCTCGCACCTGTACAATGCGGTCAGCTGTTTCTACCAGATTCCTGTTTCTAGGCAAAATTCCCAGGAGCTATGACACAATATAATTCATTGGAGTATGGTCGGGATAATACACAAGTTCAATTAACAAGGGGAATCCCTCACACCTGTACAATGCGGTCCGCTGGCAAGATTCCGACCGGGCCCCTGTTCCGTCACGCGAAGAACCCCTGTGTATTTCAAGCGCATGCCATCTGACGTCACGCCGCAAAGGGTTAGATAAGTGGAGCTACCAACCCCTCAAGCCGTCACAATTACGCAATATGGTCACGACAAACCCCTCTGGACTCCAATGAAGTCATAAGACTTAGCCCATTTCAAACGGACAGGTCTAATATGCTTGACGCAATTTTATGTAATCTAACGTCAGGAACCTGTGGGGGAATCCTCGCTTGTAACGTAATGATTGCGCATCACTGTCACAAAATACTTTTTTTTACATTTAATTTTTTCACCCAAAACATACAATGCTTTTTTTTCTTTCTTTTTTTCATACTTCTTTGATCCCACCAGGACTCAAAAGGTCATTTTCCTTCCATTAGAACTGCGCCTTAATCAACTCGTCCATGAATCCCTTTCCAATATTTCGTTCCAAGAAATACTTTCAGTAAATAACACAACCCCCTTGACATCGCAGGTGTTAGTAGTGTGCTATATTGACATTCTAACGGAAGTGACGTCAGACCTATGTTTTCTAAGAATTCTAAACTAGATTTACGAAATAGCCTTATGATGAAAATCTAACACAGCTTCAATTGTGTCATGATGGGAATTAAGAAACAAAAATCGATAATCTAACGGAGCTTAGAATATGTCATGATGGGAATTTCTCGGTCCTGTAAAATACTCTCCAATTAATCTACTTACTTGACCCCCCCCCCCCATATCCTCGGGCCCTAAACCATTCCCCCACAAATGGCTTAGTCCACACTGATATAAGACACTCTTAATTTGGTACGGTCAACCCCCTACCTGAGCTGCCCTTCAAAATTTCTAAATAAAGCCGTTTTCATCTCACGAACCCAAGGCATCACTAAAATTTTTCCCAAAGCCTAACCATGTTAATTAGCCTACGACTTCTTAAAGAAATAAAACCTATATCAGCTCTAACTACCGCACTACTTGTGTTCTTAATTATCCCTAGACACCACTTATAATATCCTAATTGCACTATTTCTAGCTTATCTCCCTTCACATACCCCCCAAACCTCAGAACCATAGGGCATTATACCTAAGATTTTAGCCCTGAAAACCTCTTTAGCTACTTTGATATGTTTAATATCCCTGAGCTGACTTCTTAGTACCATATTACAACATGCCTTACCTTTTTCGATCCTTCTTTTCATATGGCTACTAAATACATTTCCTTTCGCCTTAAGCGTAGCACCTAAATATGACCATTCCTCAACTAATATAACCCTTCTAGCCTTAAAACTAATTTTGACATCCTTCTCAAGTCTGCCACATTTACGGAATACTAACACTACGGTTTTATCCACATTAAGTTCTAACTTTTTCCTATCCAAATAATCGTCTAAAATGTCAAGTAATTTCTGAAGGTTTCTTTGTGTATCGACAACAACGCACTTATACATTTAAAATTCCCAGGAAACCTTATGAAAAATACAATTCCCATCATGACACATTCGAAGCTCCGTTAGATTATCGATTTTTAGTTTCTTAATTCCCATCGTGACGCAATAGAAGCTCTGTTAGATTTTCATCATAAGGCTATAGCGTAAATCTAGTTTAGAATTCTTGGAAACTATAGGTCGGACGTCACTCCCGTTAGAATGTCGATATAACACACTACTAATGGTGTTCCATAGCAAGCAGCATTGTTTTTCCATGCACCTGCAACATTCGACACGAAGCGGGGGGTATTGATTTTTCGGAGACAATCTTACTTGATTGCCACCCCCCCCCCACTTGACTACACATCATCACCTCCGAGACGATTCTTCAAGACATTTCTTGTTAAAAATTACACCTTTAAATCCCTGTAATTCGAGTTTTTGCAACCCAAACCTATCAAGATACCCCACAAAAAACTCCAAACCGTCATGGCATCACCCCCCCTTCATAATCCATTTGGCACCAGTCCCCTGCCCCTGGGTGAGCTGATATTACTGATACATTTAAAGCATATTAAGAGATATCTTTGAAGGACTTTTAAGGAAATACGGCGTTTTTGAGTAATTGTTAGATTTTCACCCTCCTCCATTAAAAAATTAATTTGACACCTCCCGCCTTATCTTTTAAGCTCTAGAGTATACTAGTCAATGACAATGCATACCACCTTGGTAAATTATGGATGGTACACAACACCCCCTGACATCGCTATATCTCCCCCAAGACATTTTTCAGGCATTTCCTATTAAAAATTACAGCTTTAAATCCCTGTGATGCGAGTTTTTGCAACCCAAACCTATCATGATGCCCCACAAAAGACTCCACACCACCATTTCATCGCCCCCTCCATAATCCATTTGGCAAAAGTCCCCCGTCCCTGGGCGAGCTGATATTACTCATAAATTTAAACCATATTAAGAGATATCTTGAAGGACTTTTAACAAAATACAGCGTTTTTGAGTAATTGTTAGTTCCCCCCCACCACGGTAAAAATTCTTTAATGCCTCCACCTTAACTTTTAAGCTCTAGAGTATACTAGTTAATGACAGTGCCTACAAGAGTGACATTAATTGACTTCCCTTCTGATATCTTTGCATCTCCCCCAAGACATTTTTCAGGCATTTCCTATTAAAAATTATACCTTTAAATCCCTGTGATTCAAGTTTTTGCATCCCAAGCCTATCATGATGCCCCACAAAACACTCCAGGCCACCAGGCCATTTCGGCCATATGACACCAGGCCCCCCCCCCCGCCCCTGGGCGAGCTGATATTACTGATACATTTAAAGCATATTAAGAGACATCTTTGAATAATTTTTAACAAAATACGGCGTTTTGAGTAATTTTTAGATTCCCCCCCCCTCCAAGTTAAAAATTCATCTAACGCCTCCCACCTTATCTTTAAGCTCTAGAGTATACTAGTCAATGACAATGCATACTACCTTGGTAAATTAGGGATGGTATACATCACCCCTCTGACATCGACACGTCTCCCCCATGACATCTTTCAGGCAGTTCCTATTAAAATTATGCCTTTAAATCCTGTGATTCAAGTTTTTGCAACCCAAGCCCATGTTTATAACCATGCAACTGAACCCCTTTAACTGAATCCACCTTCAACAGAACCCTCGATTTTTACATAACCTCCCTTTGTCTCAGCCCTCATGCAACCCAGGGGGGGGCATTTTTCAGCAAAAATATCAAAACGTGCAAAGGGAAATTCTATTTCGAGAAATAGAAAAAACACCCCGCACGCTGCCGGGGAGATTGGTCAGTGTCTACTCATTCCGAGGGGACGGAATCCGGACTTTAGTTAGGCGATAAAGGAGGTTAAAAAATGGTCCCACTCGAGATAATTTAAAAAGTAGCAATAATAGGATAATAATAGGGGACTTCAAATGTATCCCTAGGAAATTAACATGGGATTTCAAACGCATACCCCTCCCCCGGATTTTAAACCCAACCCTTTGACGTCACAGCACCCCTGACAACATTCCTACGGGACCCCTGTTTCCAGCTGGCAAGATTCCAACCCCAGGCAGGCTTCCCGGGATTCCAGGTGTTCTATTATTTGCTCCATTAGTGCCAAGATTCCTACCCATTTTTGGCATGTTTTTTCTGGAAGATTCCCAGGATTTCCGTGACCAGGTCTAACCTAGATGACGCCTTCATATGTCACAAAGTAGACTCCAGGAGCCCATGGTAAATCCCCGATCACGGGCACACACAAGGGTACCGCGTAAATAACGATATTCATCTTTAGCAATGACACCTAACGGGAGAGGTTGGAAGTTAAGGGGGTAATCTTGCGAGAATAGTAGATACCCAAACCTTTAAAAAGTATACTTATGGGCCCCGAGCGAAATGGCGCTGCGACACTGTTTTCACACTGGCACCACCCCCTCATGACTCCAATCCCCTCCATCATCCATTTGGTACCACTTTCCCACCCCTAGGATATTTTCAACCTTTTTCACTCCGAAAATAAACTAAAGAATCGCATTAAACACTATATTTACCAAAACAGAGAACTCACCCCCTTTCTTTGCTAGTGTTTTATACTATAAGCATTTCACCCCACAATTCCATACTATTACTGCTCTGTGACACCCCTCTGATATCGCCCCATTTTCTCCAAAACACTTTTCAGAAATTTCTTGTTAAAAGGTTAACTTCAACCCATTCAGTCAAGTCTTCGCAAACGATTCACGCCACAGTACGATATTACAACCATTCTCTAGCAACCCTAAAACACCCGTCATCATCATTGTAAGCGTCTTCTAACGTTTGAAAGACACACACGCAAACAAGAACACACACAAAAAAAAACACAAACAAAAAAAAACACACACACACAAACACACACACAAACACACACACACACACCCTCTCAAACACACAAAAACATACACACACAAAAACAAAAACACAGACAAACAAAAACAAACGCATGCACACACGAAGACACAATCAAAAAACACACACACAAAAACAGACACACGCACACAAAAACACACACACACAGAAACCCACACACATAAAATACAAACACACACAAAACACACAAACACACAAACAAAAACACACACACACAAAAACTGACACACACACACAAAAACACACACACACACAAACACACAAAAATAAAAAAAGAAACACACAAAAACAAACATACACAAAAATACACACATACAAAAACAGACACACTCACACAAAAACACACACACACAGAAACACACACACACAAAACACACACACACAAACGCACATACACGAACACACAAACACACAAAAATACACACACACAAAAACTGACACACGCACACAAAAACACACAAACACACACACACATAAAAACAAACACACATAAAACACACACACACACAAACAAAAACACACAAAAACACAAAAGAACACCCAAACACACAAACAAACACAAAAACACACAAATACAAAAACAAAGACCCACACACACACACAAAAACACACACAAACACACACACACACTACATACAAAAACACACATTCACACAAAAAAACACACACACACACACACAAAAACACCAACACAAACATACAAACACACACACACACACAAACACATACACAAAAACACACACACACACAAAAACACACACACAAAAACACACACACACACAAAAACACACACACAAAAAAAAAAAAAAACACAAACACAAATTAAAACAAACACACACACACACAAACACACACGCACACACACACAAAAAACACAAACACACACACACACACAAAACACACACAAACAAACACACACACACACATACACACCCACACAAAAACACGCAAAAACACACAAATAAACACACAAAAAAACACACACACACATACAAACACAAACACCCATAAAAACTCACACAAACAAACACACAAAAACACACACACACAAAAGACACACACGAACACACACACAAAAAACGCAGACACAAAAAACACACACACACAAAAACACACTCACACACAAAAAACACACACACATGCACAAAACACACACACACAAACGCATACACACAAAGAAGCACACACACACAAACACACATACAACACCACGCCAACTTTTCTTAACCCTAATAATTTTTTGTGTAGAAGATAAAAAAAGCTATACTTCGATTCTGAAGTTCCACCGGAGTTGATAGCGTACCATAAAAATAGTGGAGACAAGACAGAGTACTACAATAAAATATTTTTATTGAAATAATTGCATGTTGAATATCATCATAAAAAATGAACATCTTAAATCAACTCATAAAATACTTCATAATGTTTTCTTATCAGATGTCAAACATTTCCATTTTTTATGGAGAGGGGGGAGGTATACACAACGTTTAGCAACCTCGTCATACATTTTACTGACGATAATACTGGCTTCATGAACTGCATCTGTTATAAGCCCATGACGATAACAGTAACGTTTGCTGATGCTTTGTTTTTTCTCATTCATCTTTAATCCCCTTAGTGATATTACCCATCAATGTCCTTTTTATTTTACTTGCAGTTTCATTGTCTATTATGACATTATTTTTACATAGGTCAGTTTTGACACTTGGATATGATATGACTTATGACACGGTTACGCCATTCTACTATATCTTAATCATTTTCAAATATTTTCCTAATAAAACGTATCTGTGTCGACCTCAGGTAACTAGTAGTAGTATTTTAGTGTTTTTGTAAGCCATTCATACTATATTTTAAACACTCTTCAATATTTTCTTGATAAACCGTACCTGTGTCAAGCTAAGCTTGCTGGACTTTGCGGGGAGTTGTTATTACTAGTAGTATTTTTATTTTTTCGGCAAGCCATTCTACTATATCTTTTATCAAAAGGAAGCTATATCAATTTTATCAAAAGCAATGGTTTTGCGAACTTTTAACTCAGCTCCCTCAATATCAAGGAAGAAAGCAGAGTATGCATAAAGGCGAAATTAATAAAGTAATAACTATTCTAAGTGATGATATGACAGCTCTATGACAGAAATTATAGAACAATGATATTCTTATTTCTGAATACTAAAACCCAACTTTATTAAAAAATTAAATATTATTAATAAAATCAGATTCATTTGAAACGTGTATGTTCTTATTTATGAAAACTAAAACCCAAATTTATTAAAGAAAAATCAAATTTTATTAATAAAATAAGATGTATTTTAAACGGTTCTTATTTCTGAAAACTAAAACCCAACTTTATCAAAAACCAAATATTATCAGTAAAATCAGATGTATTTTTAGCGTAAATGATCCTATTCCCGGAAACTAAAACCCAACTTTATGAATAAAATAAGATTTAGTTTAGAAGTGTATGTTCGTATTCCAGATAACTAAAAGCTGACTTTATTAAAAAATCGAATATTATTGGTAAGATCGGATGTATTTTAGTTTTGGACGTTTTTGTTTCTAAGCATCAAAGCTTAGCTTTATTAAAAGATCGAATATTATTCATTTAATCAGATGTATTTTAGACATGGATGTTCTTATTTCTGAACACTATAACTAAAATTTATTAAAAAGTAAAATATTATTAATAAAATCAGATGTATTTTAAACGTGGATGTTCTTATTTCTGAAAATTAAAACCCAACTCTATTAATAAAATCAGATGTATTTTAAACGTGGATTTTCTTATTTCTGAAAACTAAAACCCAACTTAATTAAAAAATCGAATGTTATTAATAAAATCAGATGTATTTTAAACGTGGATGTTCTTATTTCAGTAGTATTGATACAATTAAAGGTACGGGGGTGTCTCCCCATATAGCTATAATGATAAGTAGCGGACAGTCCCACCATATAGCTATAATGATAAGTAGCGGACAGTGCTCCCGCCATACAAGCAGACAGTGTAATGACCGGAATTCAACCACCGTGAAAATTCGTGTTGATCTGTGTTCAAAGTGCGTAATGTTTCCTTTGTTAGAAATTGTGAAATTCTTTTTGTAATTTAATTTGTTAGGCGTGGTTGACTTATGTTTGACCTTGAATACGGATATAAAAACTCTGACAATCAGTTATTTCCTCAGTTCAACATTGACATTTGAGATATAATGATGCATTCAAATAAAAGGAATATTGACGAAAGGTACACGCAAGAAGTAAGTTATTCTATTATATTCATATTGGGTAAAGAAATTAATTCTACTAGAATTTATACAGACCCTATTTTAGTTAACAGATTGTTAAATATTTATTGAACCTGGATCTCCAGAGGTCGGTAAAGGGCAATATCAAAACAAGAAAGAAAAAGTATGTAAACACTGTATTTTAATGGCTTGCGAGCTTAGCACATGAGTTAAATCATACCTATTTTTCATTCCAGCCCAAAGTTCCAGACATTCGTTCCCCACCGGCCCAAAGTGCCACAATCGTCCACCCCCCCCTCCCTCCAACCCCCCCCTCCCTCCATCCCACCCTCCAACCTCCCCCTCCAACCCCCCCCCCCCACACACATACACTTTTTTTTTCTTTTTTTTTAACTTTTTTTAACTTTTTTTTACATCTCTTAGAATGTCATGAAACACACTTAAAACATAAAAATTTCATATTTGATATTTTCCAACTTAAAAATGGGAATGATATAGATATGTGTGTCGCAACTTTTACTATTAGAAAAATAATGTTTGTAGTGACCAATTTTTTTTTCTTATAACTTAACTTTTCAACTTTTTTTTCATCTCAGACTGTCATGAAACACACTTAAAACATAAAAATGTCATATTTGATATTTTCCAACTTCAAAATGGGAATGATATAGATATGTGTTGCGACTTTTACTATTAGAAAAATAATGTTTTTAGTGACCAATTTTTTTTTTTTCTGACATTTTTTTTTTAACTTTTTTTTCTGAAACTTTTTTTTCTTTTTTTTCTGAAAGTTTTTTTATTACTTTTTTTTTACATCTCTAAATCATATCAGAAAAATAGAATGACACTTTCAATTTAAATTTAAATTTTAAAAACTTATTCTTGTGCATACTTTTGATGAGGACTGATGGTTCTCTTTCATGATTTTTTTCATGAAAATCAAACTTTTTTTTTTAGGATTTTCCAGAGCTACCCCTACCCATTAAGAAGGAGAGAAGCTACACCAGTCGTCAGCAGACCGACAGTTATACAACATGGTCGTTGGCCGAAACCATTGATAGCATCAACATTAACCGTAAACCACCCAATAGCCAACTATCCAGCTCCCCCATCCAGCATCCACAGCAATATGTCACAACCATCCGGACCCATCGTACACCAACCAACTGTCAACTGGTCAATTCCTACATCCAACACTCACAACAAGATAACACAACCACCCGGACCAATCATACACCAACCAACTGTCAACTGGTCAATTCCTATATCCAACACTCACAACAAGATAACACAACCACCCGGACCCATCATACACCAACGAACTGTCAACTGGTCAACTACCACACTCAACATGCAAACCATACCCCCATCCCATGAAGCTGATGTACTCATGGAACCAGTCACATCTCTCCGTGATAGCGTAAGAAAAATTGTATCTTCTCTCTCTGTATCCCTCTCTCTCTCTCTTATCTCTGTATATATCTATCTCAGTGTGCGTGTTAACATAAAAAAAAAAAAAAAAAAAATTTAAATGTTAGGATCTAGCATGAATTAAGAATTAAAAAAAAGTAATAAAAGGGTAGCGGTTCTACAGATTTAGATCATTAAACACTGAAAATATTTTTTTTCAGCTTAATGGCATAATTTCTCTTTCTTATACCAGGTTACACTCGAAGAATCATATT
>NC_142795.1:40495744-40586896 GCF_049724085.1 Artemia sp. Qi Xiang Cuo
ATTAAGGAAGAAATGAGAACTAGCAAATGCAAGGCAAAACTTAATTAAGTGTTCAAAAAAAAAATTAGCTGAAAAACTTCAGTACTTTTCTAACACAAAAACTTTAGAAGAAAAAATACAGGTTGCAAAAATTAGACAACCCCCCCACCTCTTAGAAATATGGAGATAATGAATTTGATCATAAAGGGCAATCATCATAAAAACTTGTTAAGGTTATTGAAAAAGAACATGGAATATATAAATATAGGTTAAAAAAAATACATATTTTACTGAAAAAGCAGAAAGGACTAGAAAAAAACCCTTAGTCTCCATTGAAATATCGAAAAAAAAGAGAAAAGGGTTCAATTTAAAAATATAGCCAGACGGAAGTGAAGTAAAAGAAATTGGGTCACAAAAGGACACAAGTAGAAGTCAAAATTTAAGGCAAGACAACTTAAAGTTGGGAACAACTTAAAGTGTGTCTCGTGTACTTAATAAACCTATTAGATTGAACAGAATCACAAGGAAAACTGCTGTTGAACCTACCAGACGCTTTTTATGGTGATCAAGCACCAATAGATAGCAATAGATATTACTGAGGTGAGGGCACAACAAGAAGGTAAAAAGTCAGAAAATTCCATCTCAAGCTTTTTGAAACTTATTCTCAAGCTAAAAATTTAGCTATTGTTGAATCTAATTTTGAAAAAAAAAGATATATATTCTTTTAGAAATGGATAAATCTTGAATATGTGAATTACTACAGTTAAACCTAGTATTATGCAAAAAAAAAACTTGTATCAGGTTTTTGACAACCCTTGAGCACACGTAGCGCGTAGCTCATAGACGTAGTATGATTTTTTGTGCGCATCATAGCGAATAGAACTATAATGATCTTTGCAAACTCGTGTTACTAAGAAATAAACAATAAATCACTCCCCGGAAAAAAAGACTTACCTAGACGGAAGGGGAAACAACCACTTAATATAAAGGCCTATTAGCCTGTACTAGAGGATATTTCCTAACTGCTTTAATGATTATGGGATTGATTATATATGTTTTTAAATATTGGTATTATAGGAAACATCAAACCCCAGAGGGAAGGATGTAAGAACCCCTGTCTGCACGAAACCATAATCTCTCGCAAAGAAATTAATTAATTTAAAAAAAAAAGAACTTTTATCTGCAACCGTAGACAACGGTTGGCACTACGAGTGCATAAATATGAAAATAAAAGATGCGATATATAGTGAAGCGAATTCTTTGCTATGATAGTAGTAATACTTTTGATTGTAATTAAATCGGTATTTTGACTGTTTTGCTAATGGAAAAAAAAGAGTTATAACAAATTTTAGTGTGGCTTTTTGAGAAATTTACTTTGAAAAAAAATGCTTTGTGTATATTTAAATTACTATTTAGTGTTTTAAAATAACTTTTAAAACTTTAACCAAATGTATTTTTTGATAAATGTTGTATCTAAGTTTGGTTACTTAACAATGCTTGTGTAAGTTTATTACACAATGCTTGTGTATATACTATGTTTTTAATTTACTTTAAATTTTAACTAGTGATGTAATGTTATATGTAAATGTTTGACCTTGAGTCTCAAAGTATTAATATTTTTTTTGTAAAATAATCAGTTAAGTATTAAGTTTGAAAAGAATGATCCAGCAAGAAACATAACGTTTCGATTGAAGCGAGATATTATTTTTGGAGTAATTAAAAGAGAGAAAAGTAATGAAAAGAATTAAACTTTACAAAATTGAGTTTTTCTTTCTACTATATATGTAAAATTTTATGCTTTTTATTTATACTAATGGGAATATTTATTTTAGATAGAGCCTTAGGTAATCTTTTATGAAATCAAATTTTTCATAACATCTCTTTGGATCCATTTGTCAATCATTTCTTTGACACATTTTTGGAAAGTAGCAAATTTCAAAGCCAGTTCAAATATATCCTGATACTATCATCGCATACTCAATCAACTGAAATTTTGGAAACTATAGCAGTAATACAGACCTTACTACAAGTTCGTCAGAAAGTGAGATAAAACAGAACTTAATTTAGGCCTAGAAAATGTGCTACATAGCCAAATGGCTTATGTTATTGAAAGATGTGAAAAAAATATATGTGAAAATTTAAAAGTCAATAATGTTATATGTAATTTACCCAAGGCATTTCTAAAACAAAAAAATAAACGGTATATCAACCACATCACACAGATAAATTAAATTATTAATGGGAATTAAATTTAAACTCAAAAAAAATTCATAAAACTTTTCTAATATAAATCTAATTTAAGCAAAACTACTAATATTATGTATAAGCCGCTTGGGGTCAAGTAAAACAGAAGGTGCATATAAAGAGGGTAAAAGAGTAATTGTCAGTCCTAGAGACAGAGAAAAAGAGAAACAAGGATGAATTTCAAATTGAAATCCTTCGACAGAAAAGAACATGGCCTATATTGGACCAGAAACATGACCCTAAGAAAACCCATTGAGGGTATATGCACATAATGACCCAAAGATGACAACAAAATAGCTGTAAACGAAATTAAGTTGCTTTAAAAGTAAATTATTGAGAATTGGGACAATTCTTCTTTAAATGGGGAGTATTGTGGTAAAGCTTTCTAATTTAGTTAATTATTAATTTAGTAAAAATATATAAGACGTAAATATGAAGTTTTGAAATACCACTTTTTATTAAGATAAGGAACATATCCTCCTAAATTCTGTTTTACGGGAAATTGAGAAATTACCACTTCCTAGTGAATACGTGGGAAGGTGTGGTTGATAAAAATGTATAAAAGATACATTTTATCGGAAGGAAAAATCTTTTACTAACTTTATGCCGGACTGACATCTGGTCCGTTGTTTTAGAAATACTTTGGAACTTTGTCTTATCAGCGTAAGTGTCTAAATATCTATTTATATATTATTGTTGTTTTTTTTAGACTGCTGGTCTTCTTGGGACAGCCAGTCCCAGTAGACAGAATATATCCGATTATATTATATGTTAAATGAATAAAAGTATTGTATTTTAGACAACCTATCTACGATCTATTTTTAGCCTCTCGAACATACCCAGTCGGTACGCCTCATTAGTTCGGTCATAGCCTAAGGCACGCTATTAAAGTTTAATTACCTTAGGGCCAGAGTTTATCTCCCCTATAAAGGGAGAATAAACGCATCTACGGCTACAACCCCCTAATACCATAAGAATAACACTTCACAACAGAGTGATTTTTGAATAATAATATTTTTTTTTTGCTTCACGGATGAGTTTGGTATATAAGTTTTTGTATTTTTTATAATTAGTTAGGTCAATAACGCTATTTGTTTTGCAAGCTAACTTATATAGGTCATTTTTACAGTATGAAGAGATAATTAGGCTATTGGACATCCAGGGGTGTATATAGGTAGTTTTTCGGTTTGATTTACTGACTGGAAAGGTTGAACTGATAAGATCACTCAGTCCCTGTGTAAAACCATTTGTGGCTGAATTAACATTCTGACAATCCAAAACCTTTGACCAGTCAAAGGATTTCAAACGATCCGTGAACCGGTTCATATTCACAGTACTATATATTCTATTAGACGTAGGGGTATTAGTTCTAGGGTGTTTAATAGTTGGTTGGAAGGGTAGGGAGAGATAGATCGGAAAGTGGTCTGACACGTCAGAGAATAGTATTATGGAGGACAGGTGGTTTTCTAGGGAAGTGGATACAAAAATGTTATCAATCAGAGTAGCGGTAAACCTCATAGGATTAACTCTAGTAGGAAAAAGGATTGTTGGAAGAAGACCACTTAAGGTAAATGTTTCAAAGAAGGTATCACAATCATTATTATTACTAATATTTAGTAAATTTCAATTGAAGTCCCCAAAAACTATCGCCTTCTTTTTTGGTAAATTAATAAGACTAGAAAAGTCATCAAAAAGATTACAAAAGAAATGTGTCGGAAACGTGGTTGGCTTATAAAACAATGAAAAAATAAAAGAATTGCCTTCAACTCTCATATCAACAATATCTAAATCCATGCATAGGTTACTTGTACGTTGCGAGAATAATGAATCGAAGAGCAATAGATTGGTAAATTTTATATTTGACTGGATGGAAATAGAACTACAAACAGAGGACGTCGTTACTTTCGTTTCAATATTAATAGCTCGAAAGCTTGGGAGGGAAAATTCATTAGTATCATCAATTTCTGAAAGCCACGTCTCCGTTATTCCAATTACGTCGAAAGGGCAGTAACCGTTAATTAAAATTAAATCTTTAAAATTAGTCCACTTATCTCTTATGCTTCTGATGTTAAAGCAGATTATATTAAGTTTGGTCCCTTCCATTAGCTTAGGTTTTACATTCTTCACAAAATCAAAATTGTCGAGATATTCACAGATAATATGGCTAAAAGGGCTATCAGGGCTAGCTAAGGAGTTGTTGCGCAAATTATTTTGGTCATCGTAATAGTTAAAAATACCATTGTTGCGCAGTGATAATTTCGTGAAAAACGTAAAATCTTGCATAGTATACATTAAAATATGCATTGTGGTCGAAGTTTCATCGTTTGCTTGATTTGAATATTGAAATTCTTCTTCAGCCGACGAATTATCATTGGTGGTAATTTTGGACTGGGATGGAAAGTTTGCTGTTTTTTTCTTAGATTTCTTGCCTTTGACTAGGGCAATGGCAGCGATTTGATTTGCAGTTGAGTCAACAGGCTTAACTAGCTTCGATGTGGAATCTATGTCCTTTTTGATGGAAGATAGTTGAGCTATAGCTGTTTGCAAGATGTCATCACCTAGGAGTTTGGTGATAGCTTTGTTCTTGAGAATATTTTTGGTTTCTTCTGGTTCATTACTAACCTCAATTAAGTGACTGACTGTGAGATAAGTTGCAAGTCTTTGCCATTCTTTGCAACTTTCGGAAGAAACTATCGGGGGGCAGGATGGTGAAGTACACTTAGGCACGGGCTAGGGGGACTGACTAACGCCTTGGGTATGAAGATTGTTTGCCTCTTTAAGAAATGATACTGTATGTGCATTTACTACAACAGCTGTTGCTTGGCTTCTACTGGGCCTATGGGATGTAGGTTGCCGAGAGATTCTTGCAGCCACAACTGAGTAGGGTAGGTTCATTTTATCCGATGTTCTAAGGATTACGACTCGCTTTTGGTGAGCCGGGCAAGATTGTTTTTGGAGGGCGGTGTGTCCCTTACGGTTACAATTTCTGCAGAAAGGGTCTGACTCAGGGCATTCACTAACTGCGTGGCCTGTTTTCCTACACTTAAGGCAAGACGGATGGGACTGTTTGCAGTGTTTTTTGCTGTGGCCGTAGGCCAGACAAGTAGAGCACTGTAGGGGCTTAGGCTTATAAATCTTATAAAAAAGGGACATACCGTACAAGAATATTTCTCTGTTTAGCTCAACTTTGCAGGAAATGAGGATTGAACGGCTTGGGTGAAGGACTCCTTCTTTGTTTAAACTGAGTCTTATTGCAGTTGAAGCATTTATGAGAAGGCCTGAAGAATCTATTAGTTCAGTTTTTATTTCCTCCACTTTTACACTGGTATCAACACCATAAAGCACATACTTGTGTAACTTTTCCATATTTTTTTTTGTGGCTAAAATTTTCGAGCCATCAAGAATTATTTCTTTGGATTTTGACAGAACATGGTCTGCCGCCTGAGAAGACGTAAAGTAAATATCAATAAACTCGTCTTGTTTGAAAACAAGTTCAAAATTTACCTTGGCGATCAGAAAAACAGCTTTCCTAATGTGCATTATCCGATCTTTTGAAAAGGGTTTGCCATTGATTTTCTTGATTGAGACAGTATAATAATTGGGGTGATCTGTGCTACTTGTTTCTGGGAAACTTGAAGGGAGGGTTGCACTATCACTGGAGAACGACTTTTATCATTTTTCCTCTTTTTGCCAGGCGTCTCACCTTTTTCATTAGAGTTAGTTGTGGCTAGTGCCTGAATTCCTGACAGGTGGCTAACTGTTTTCGACCGCGTAGTTGGGGGGGTTCTGGAAAGAGTTTTAGAAGTAGGTTGGAAGGGCGACTGGCCAAGGGTTTCAGTGGGACTTTCCTTCTCGGGTGGTAGCCTTGGCGGCTGCTTTTTTCCCGACATTTATTCTGACGAGACACTACAGATTCACGAACTGTTAATCAGTCTTAATTCAAGGTTACTTGACCAATAGTAAATATTCAGTTATGGAACTAAATTATTCACTATGATAAATAATAACTCACTTTGTGTGAAGTGAACAATCTCTCACAATTAAATCCACAAGTTAATTGCGCAATCTAACACAGTACAGTACAAAAGATAATCCGATTAGGTTCATAAGTTAGTTCCTTTTAGTTCAGATACTAAACTCATACTGACCATATCTCTAATGGTCAGTATGGTCTGATCATAATTCTACCATAGATATTTTATATTTGACTTTTTTTTAAGTATAGATTTATGTTCTCATTTTGCAGACGCCAACTATATTCATCGTGATCAGCCTATAACTCATTTACAAAAAAAATGGCAAGATACACAAATGATTAGCATCATAGAATCATTGTTATTTTTTTTTCTCTTTGTATAAACTTGCTATCTGCTTATTTAAATTTTTTACGGCTACAATTGTTTTCGGGTTTAAAGACAATCTTTTTTTTCGTCTTTTTATTTCATTATGAATTTTGTGTGTTTCGGTTTAAGTCGCCAGTTTAGCCTACTGCTTGTTATACATCTTGTACACACCTAACTTTGTTTTGTTTTTTCTTCTTTTTTTGACGCATTTACTAACATTGAACAGATTCGGCCAAACTGCAGAGCTCTGCGTTCAAATCTTACACGTAAAAAGAATCAGAGCTGAAACGTGGGATGTATTTGAAAATGCAAGTCCACTTTTTTTTCAATCACGAAATCTTTTTTTTTTAATAGATATTTTTCGACGGTCCAGTTCAAATATTAACTCACTGTGTTACGGCCCTTGGACATATTGTAATAGACAGATGAAATCTGACAAAAAGGCAAAAATATCCATTTCTGTGTGAAAGCGCAACCGTATCAAATCAAATTAATAGCTATTTAACATAATTAATTTTTTATTTATTTCAGTTGGATGCTATAAATGCTCAAATTGCTATTCGGCGCCTTGATTCTATCTACAAGAGGGGAATAGATATAGATGTATCTCACCTTGATACACATGAATACTTTTTATATTTTTGTCGCCGACAATCAACAGTGGAAAGTCTTCTTAAAGACTTGAATGAGAAAATAGCAGTTCGCCCAGAATCCATAATCTATGAAAACCTCAAAAAAGAATTGACACAGTATATCAGTGGAATCGGATCTCAGAGTAGCATTGAGGGCTTGATATACCGATTGTCAGGTAATTATATATATATATATATATATATATATATATATATATATATATATATATATATATATATATATATATATATATATATATATTCAAATACATTATCGTGTCTACTTAGCCAGAAAATTGAATAAATATGCAACTACATTTCCCAGTTTTATACCTTAAAAAAAAAAAAAAAAAAAAAAAAAGTTCAGTACTGCCATGCGGACCAATTTTTACTTTGGGAAAAATAGAACATCATTTGTGAGATATGTACCTAGGCTGTTTTGACCTTAGTTCTCTATGTTCTAGTATTAACCTTTTATTTAAAATCAACAAGCTAAGAAATCCCTCGATACAATCCGTGGAGGAAAGTGGTGGTCATTTACATAACTTACAGGCTATATTTTTAATATTCTTATGCTTCGGGGAGGGTACATACCCAGTGCTCTGTCAAGTAGACTGTACTATATCTTTCTGTGTTATAGTGAAACTTCATCCAGGTCCTCCTGATGTTTCAGAAGAGCAAGGGCGAGTGGGGTGAAACTTTATTGCAATCATCTTTCCGAAGTCCCAAGGGATGTTCTCAAAGGAACCCTAAAGCACGGCGTTTTTTATAATAATTTGACCGTAGGGTTCTCTGAAGTCCCCCCCTTCCTTGCCATCATCACTGGTTACGCAACCTTTGTAGTATATTCAGGTGCTCAAGTACAAAACGTGCGTTTAAAAAATAAGCAATCGATCTTTATTTAAAGAAAAACTGATTTTTTTTCGTGTTATTTGCCATAAGGTGTAAAGTTCTCTAAAAGTATTTTGTAAATCGTGGTGACGGTGATGAAATTGACAGCCCTACAAGCTTATTACCTGTAATTTACAACCCTAGCCATGTTCTCATCTTTTAATAATTAAAGTTTTGGCAACTAACTATGTGTTCTTCAATATTTGTTATGTAGCTTATGTTATGTAGCTATTATGATCGCCTGTGTGCTTTGTCTATTGCAGCAGAATTTAAATAGGATAACAGAATATACGTACATAAGGGAAGATCAAACTTCAGGATGAATCAGTGCTCTTATTTAAAAGGTTCACTGAAGGAATGTTTGCTTTTACCACAGTAAAATGCTACTCGATTTCGCATTGATGTATATCTCTTAAACATTTGACACGTCTAATTAACAAATCTATCAAGGTTAGGGGTAAAAATTTACTCTCCATGGGCAGCCCCGTTTTAAAGGGACCACATTCACAGCCATGATATGAAAATATGAAGCCTCAAAAATGTATGTGATATCACAATATAAACGGATTCAGGTGAACAAATTCAATATTAGAAACCCAAATAAAATACGTGAGTTATTCTTCTAAGTTCTTAATATGCTTTTAATTTTCAATAATTCACTGAAATTACTGAAGTGCAGGTAGATATACATATAAGTACATAGAACGTGATGTTATTGTACACGTAATAACTTTACAGGAGAGCAAAAACAAAGCTTTAAAGCTATGGATGGAATCATCTCAGTTTTGGAGTTTAAAATTTAATAACAATATATTAAAAAAAAAGAAAAATGTGAAGGTGAATGATGTGGCTCCTATAAGTTAATCTATAGAACCTTAAACCATTGTAGGTAATCTGAGAACTACGAAGTATTGAAGCAGGTTTTGTCACCATCATGGTGTTAGTCTCCCCTTTCTCTTATGGTGTAAATACCTGACTGTATGTACACAAAGCTGATATGTCCAAAAGTATGTCCAACTTGGCAAAAAAGAAGGAGACATCACCGTCCGCTTCTCATGCGAAAAAGTGATTTTCCTTGTTCAGCAAAATATGGAACTGTAATTCTCCTATATGGGGTTTTCGGCGATGGTGATTCCAATGGTGTAGTTTTCATTTTATCCGAAACCATTTTTGAGAAGATTTGGGCCATTTTTGGAAATTTCCTAAGTTTGTTTTTGCAACAAACTTTTGATTAATTTAAGTAATAGTTGTCATTACTGAATGAGCCTCATATGGTGATTCTTCTTCACTTGACAGCTTTTTTCAAAATGTGTTTTTATATTCTTGGCTACTCTCGGCGAGAGTTCCTTCTTTACTAGGTTGTCATTACTGAATGAGACTCATATGGTGATTCTTATTCACTTGACAGCTTTTTTCAAAATGTGTTTTTATATTCTTGGCTACTCTCGGCTAGAGTTCCTTCTTTACTAGGTTGTCATTACTGAATGAGCCTCATATGGTGATTCTTCTTCACTTGACAGCTTTTTTCAAAATGTGTTTTTATATTGTTGGCTACTCTCGGCGAGAGTTCCTTCTTTACTAGATTATCTTTAGCAATGATGTAATTATCAAAAAGAGTTTGAGATAAGCCCCTTGAATTTTTGCATAGTGAAATAGCCTTCGGTATCTATCTTCTTTTTCTGTATTTTTCTTCTAAAATTAACTATTCATCTTCTTTTTTTAGAAGCTATTGATGAGACAAAAGGTGGCCACATGACCCGAAATGACCCGGCTCGTCTTCTTCTTGAAGTTACATCATTTTTAACTTCTCAACAAAACTTTTGTCAGAGAATGGAATCAAATTATTCTTGGTACTTGGACATGGTTCAGCCAATCCTTTGTAGTGTGATGCAGGTATTTATTATGTAGTTCTGAAGTTATCCTTTATTGAAAAGCTTAGTGATACCAAGCTTACTTTTGTATGCAAGCTTTGGCTCCGATTTATAATTTTTTGGACACTAGATGCTGAATTTCAGTGCAAATCTTTCGATGGTTACAAACTTGTCCATCCCCTAGCAATGCTCCTACTTCACTTTGGACTCTTTGCTATAATCCATAATTTGAAAAAAAAGGAACCAGAATCTTATGTTTTTTAAATTCCACCCAAAACATGTTTATAAGATACTTTTAAAGTCCTTAAATAACCCAATCGACGAGTAAATGATTCTAAATATGGGGGATCTTCGTTCATTTCGTATATCATGAATCATTGTGATAATTGGCTCAGCTTAAGTGGCGAAATTCCTCAGTTTGTATAATGTCAGACAGTTCGTGGTAACGAACTGTAAGTAAGGAACGACTCTGCTCAATAGTAATTGAAACTATAAAGAATGGAATTTTGATAACAATAGATTACTTTGTATCCGCTTTTAGCTCAGATTAATTTTTGTTTTTGTCTATGTTCAAAAAAAAAAATCGCTATTAAAGAGGTTTTGCATTATTTTTTTCAACCTTTGAATAATATAAGATGAAAATTGAATCATTGGTATCAAACCAATGGTCCTAGAAGATGGGGATAGGGCTCATTCGCATGGAAATCAAAAGTTCCAGTGTCCTCTTTGAGTGACTAAAAAGACCGGAGGGCAACTAGCCCCCATCCCGTTCCCCTTTTTCCCCAAAGTCATCGGACCACAATTTTGAGATAGCAATTTAATTTAGCACAGTTCAAAAGTCTAATAATATTCCAATAAATTCTCTGGCATGATTTAAAAAACGATAAGATATTAAATTTTAAAAAAGTAGGATTTTTTCAACTGGAAATAAGGAGCAACATTAAACTTAAAACGAACAGAAATTATTCCGTATATGAGGTGGGGTTGCCTCTTCCTCAAGCCTCGCTCTTTGCTTCAAAGTTTGACTTTTTGTTACAATTTTTTAAGAAAGACTGCTCAACCATAAGGGCCATTGAATTTGAATGAGGAATATTTTTAAACAATTTTAAGACTTCAGCTTAAAGAGCGAGGATTGAAGAAGGGGCAGTCCTCCTTATTTACGGAATAATTTCTATTCTTTATTTTAAGTTTTAATGCTGGTCCTTATTTTCCGTTAAAAAAAAACAACTTTTTTTTTATTTAGTCTTAATGAATAGCTTGCTAACCCCTAACATACGTCGCTTGAAAAGATTGCTTTGCTGATGAATTGAAAGTTTTCTAACTGGGTGCTCATACAGCAAGTTATTTACCAAATCCCAACAGGAAGAAAATTTTGAATCAGCCTAAAAAGCTGTTTTTTCAGCGAAGTATGTTCTGACCCTTAATTATAACGTCTGAAAGTTGCCCCTCCCACTTTTGTCTTGACTGATTTTTGTCTCATGTTTTTGTATCATTTTGCCAGTGTTCGTCAGTTTTACTTCGTCAATAGACGTAATACTCAGTAACATTGTAGAGCGACTTGACCACGACTAAATGCCGTTGATTTGGGGTAGCATCCAGGCACCTACGCAGGGCAGCTTCTGGGGCCCAGTCTCCTAACATTCGAAATATTAAGATTTCAAAAATTGTTCATCTAATTCGCTTATATTTTTGTTTAAATCCCTCAAACCGAAATTTTGCCGCCCCATTAGAAATCAACTTCTGCTTAAATGCCTGGTGGTGTCGTTCTGTATAATTTGAAACATTATTTCTTTACAAAGGGTTAATGAGACAGATCCAGACCTTCGAAAATATCATGATATTCGCGAGCTTTAAATAGTTTAGTTTTGTATAAAAGCTGTCTATTCATTGCTATAAATAATCGTTCCTTTCCTTCTCTCTTTCTCTCTTTCTTTCTTTCTCTGTCTCTTTCCTTCCTGTCCCCTCTTTCTCTCTCTCTCTCTCTCTCTCTCTCTCTCTCTCTCTCTCTCTCTCTCTCTCTCTCTCTCTCTCTCTCTCTCTCTCTCTCTCTCTCTCTCTCTCTCTCTCTCTCTCTCTCTCTCTGTCTGTCTCTCTGTCTCTCTATCTCTGTCTAAAAAAAAAAAATATTGTTAATTTGTATTCTCATTTTTTCCATACTATAGGGTATTAGCTTCCTTAAAAGTAAAAAATTATCTTCATCAACCCCCTCATTATTCAGCTTCGGGTACGCACATTATCTAACTCCCCTCCGCCTTTCCATTTTTCTGTCATGGGTCCGTCCACGCGAAATGCAATGTACTAAAATAAGTTTGTCTTCTTTTTATTTAAAGGTTATTCATGGCCTTCAAATTCTGTCGAGTTGTTTAGAGCGGATCTATAAGAAGCAAAGGAGATTTGAAAAAGGGGTTTCCAACTCCGCAGAATATCTTATCAAGGAAATTGGATCTTTTTTGCCGCAAAACAAGCCAAACTCTATTGTTTCCTTGCTTCTTGGGAAGTCTGAGAATCATGGTAATTTCCATGAAATAATTGAAAGAGCCTTTGGGACAACAGACAATTCATGGGTTGTGAACAAACTTAAGAGGAATATTTTGTTAAGCGCTCTGATTGAATTGAAGAAGCGTGTGTATCAAGAAAAGCGGATAGAATTAGATACGAGACATCTTCTCGAAGAAATATTTGAACATTTTGTCAGTGCATGGAACAAGTCCGAAGAAGAAAGGAGAAAGAAGGACGAGGAAAAAGAAAGTCTTTACAGGTGAATATGACGGCCATATCTTATAACATTCCGTGTACACTGTAGTGTTGCATAGTAAAGATAGTATCCCATTTTCTCACTTTTAATGTTGAACTACATGAAAGTCTATTCGCCACAAATTTTCGGGTAATTCACCAGCATGAGTCGATCATAACAGTTGACAGCTTCAATTATAAACTTATGGAGTATTGAAAGATGAATTCTTTAGAGAAAAGAATGGCCAAATATTCAGTTTGGCATAAATGTTGGACTTTTTTTTATTGGAAATAACTAAACTTGTATTTTACTCGTCTAGAATAGGATATACTTTATTCACTTAAGTAACTCAAATCTAACTTAATCACATGATACACATGTAAAACACTTCAAAGACAGGTAAGACATAAACTAGTATATGCTATAGAACGATACAGTTGAAGAAATCATAAGACAGTGTAACAGTGTAATGTCATAGTCAATACAATAGCGTTGGCCTAGTAAAGAGCGATGTGTCTCCTATATATCGTTTTATTCTATCTTTATTGTTTGTTTTTATGCTATGTTGTTTTTTTTTGCGTGATATAGCACGGATGGTTGTAGATGGTTGTAGCTGAATCCGATCTCAGAAGAATCTGACATTACTTCAACGCTAGGTATATCCTTAGCCAATCTGCTGCCCCGCATGGCTTCGAATAGAAAGTTAAAGATAGTCAGTTTAATCATAATGGTTGAAAGGTCCAAAAATTCGGAAACGGAGTTGACATGATACGTGTATTCCTGTTGGCAAGGGCCTCAAATTACTCAAATAAACAATATAAAACAGGGGCTTCGTCTATACATTATAATTGAAAGTTGAACATGGTTGAAGTAGAGATATGCGAGGACTTTCAGTTTGTATAGTTGAAGGGCTCAAAGTGAGGCCCCAGCCCATATGCACTCAATCTCCAATCTTCTTTGGCCAATGATGTTTGTGTTCTGTCTTTTACCACCTAAGGTTAACAGTGCCTGCGCTTTGTCTCATACACTTTTTGGTAAAGAGGGTATTAACCATGACCCTTTTTTGGTTGGTTGGCAGTACCGCCGGCGTAAATAAAAATGAACTAAGTATGCACTTCACAAATGATGGTCGATATCTTAGAAAGTTGGAACTTTAGGGTTTTTAAGCTTGTTGATTACGAATCTTGGCCTGCTGTTGTATCATGAAAGTTCAGAGCTGTAACGCCTAACGTAAGTATTTCAGAAATAGTATTTTATTCGCAATATTTAAGGATTTCGAGATTGGTTGGTAATCTTATTAGCCTAATTGGTGTATGATATTAGTTTTTCCTTCAAAACTTTAAAATATTTCGTCTTTAGGACTAAAACTTATGAAGGAGAGCCTACTGATGAAGAAGTGGTAGATTACGAGTCCATCCGTAGAACGTTTCCTACTTACGTAGAAGACTTTGAAGAAAAAATATCGATGGATGTTGATTCTCCAACATCAAATGAAAGCACTGAAGTTGCAGACGAGCTTGTTAACTACATTCGACCCGAAGATATGTCTATGGTAGTTGAGACCCACCTGCATCTTTTCAGAAAGTTTTCAGAAAATCTAATTGTTAAAGTACCGACCCTTGAAGAGGACTGTGGAGACGAGACAGAATCTTTCCGCATACGGTATAATTTATTTCTGTTTTTTTCTGTTTCCTTCTCTGTTAACCAATTTATGGAGGGTTCGCTATAACGAAAGGAATAGACTTTTTTTTATTTGTAAGGAAATTCACTGAAGCAATTTTTTAGTTTGCTGGTTGGGAAAAGAATAAAATGAAAATAAAAAATTAATATCCATAAAGATATGTATCAAGTTTCTATTTTTGTTATGTATCAAGTTTCTATTTTTTTCCAAATTTCATGCTAAAATTGATATTACTTGTGCGTAAGCTATAGCAAACTGTAATAATTAGCTTGTTCTTGCCCTAATATTAGTATATAAATAAAAAAAAATCAGATCATTTGAAAGAAATTGTAAGGAAACATAAAATTGATTGGCCGTTCCTCTAACTAAACTGTCGATTGGAGAAAGAATGTTATTTGCACCACCCCATGCTGTACTGACATACTTTTATTTATATAATGACATAATGTTATATTTTGGCTAGTTAGGCACAGATAAGTTAGAAAATTCTGCTCGTTCTTTTCAGACGCAATCGAAAGAAAATAAAACAAGCCAAAAAAATAAGATGTCTAACTAGAAAAACTGGTAAAAGTAACTTTAGAATCAACAGATACAAAGTAAAAACATTCAATCTTCCCATACAAAGAATAATGTTTCTTACAAAACCCCGTTAATACAAAAGACGTCAACATTAAATGAAGGTATTTAAAAGTTCTTCCGTTAGTCCTATTCCAATACAATTTTAGCGTCCCCCTGTTGCCAAACGCTTAGATTATTTCTCGTCAAAAAGATGTTTCAAAAGGAAATTGCTTCTGTCTAAAGATCAAATATAAATATTTGTAATCCTTTGTCGAAATTAGATTTGAAGTCTTAATCAATTTGAAAACATCAATTTGCAACACTTGCAAGAGCTTTTTTTGCTGAAAAATAATACAGGCATTTGATACCAGGGTGGTGCTAAGACTGAACCGAAGTATTGCTATTTAGCACCAGATATCAAAGCTTGTTGGGAAAGTACAGTAGCGGCCAATCACTAGCTTGCATCTAATACTCTGTTAGATAGTAAAGAAAATAGTAGTTTTTTTAGTCTTTTTTTGCTATGAAGATATTATCTCTCGGGCTTGTAAAGCCTGAAATTAGTTGATATGGAATTGATTTATTAGATATTAGTGAAGAAATCTTTAGGAAAGGGATCACACTCATGAAGAATAAGGAAGATGTTAATTTTTTTTAATTCTTAGTAGCTGTTAATAATAGAATTCTAGTCGTACAATTTACTCTAGTAGCGCAAGGTATCAGTTTAAGGGGTCTTTGCCCCTATAGAAGTGTCGGACGGAGATGGTATTAACCTGGAAGCATTTTAAATGTGGTTTCTGGAACAAACAGATGAGATCTCGGGTAGAAATATTTTATTAGGGTGCTTAGATGCCCATGTTGATGCCAGCAGGCAGAGCATGTAGAGTGAAGCTCTGAACAGAGTACAATGGAGAAGAGATGTTTGCAGCTGTGTTGGCCTAATGAGAAAGTTTAATATTGTGATGAGTTGTTAGTAGACGTAGTGGTAGAAACTTAGTATCAACTTCTTTATACAAATTTACTACCTTAATTCAATTAAGTTCGGACCAATTTATAGAATTCTGAAAAAGTTATGCTAGCTTTGCCTCTCACAGAGACTATATGTTTTGGATTTCACTATTATTAGCCATGGCTCTCAAGTTTCTCATCACTTCCACCAAGTTAATTTAGTTCAAATGTTTCAAAAATTTCATTTAATTAATCATTAACGTCAGATAGAAACACTTGCAGTTTTTGGGCTATTTCTACTTGGATTTGTCCTGTTTCCTTTGGAACATGGACATTTCCAGTTATTTAATACTTTTAAGTAGTTCTTGTCTTCCTCTTGTTGGAAATTAAAAAAGTGAACATGTTAAAACACAAAAATAAATTATCCAATTGTATTTGCAATCAACTTGTTTTTCATGTTGTGTTTATGTCAATTAATTTTTTCTTGCAAATGTGATCCGAATGGTCAACTTAATTAACTTTATTTTACTGACTTATTCCTTTAACTAGCTTTAGCAGCAACTCATCTTTCTTACGTTGCAATTTAAGTTTAGTTAATTGTAGTGCCAAAGCATTCCAAATTGTACATTTACAAACCAAAGGACCCTTGAACTGTGTAGATTAATTTTTCAGTCAAATATAAAAAGCAAATCAGATATTTATGGTCATCATTAGGATTTCTCACCAAATTTCGTTTTTACATCAGTCTTACAAACAATTATAGAATTATATCCAAGTAAAATTTAAGAAATTAAATTAAATACGAGCTACCAAGTGTTTTAAGTTTGGTGTTAAAAAATAAAGCTTAAAATATGTTTTTATTGTATAAGTAAGAACGATCGCAGGAATATGACTGTACTTCGCTTCTTGGTCGCTGCTCATTTGATCTTTCCAATAGGGTTTCCTCGCCGTAACTGCGTCCAATTCAACACGACTTCTATAATATTTCCGTGCAAGACTTTACAGTTCTGAAAACTTTATAAATTTTCTACTATTTTTAGCTATGAATGCGTGTCACTCCTTATTGACGAACTGTATCCCTGTCTCGACCAATCTCTGGATCGTACTCTGTTAATATCACACATTTTGGCTCTACAGCTTGCTGCATCGCTGCCTGAGCAGAAAAAGAAGAATTTCAACATATATTATGACTCTCATCCTGAAGAAGCTATTCGTTTGAGAGATCTTTTAGATGGACTGGTTATACGTATTAAAGAACTAATCACGGAATGGCCGGATCATCCAGTCCTCAATCAGGTAGGGTTTTGTTAGACTAAGATTGTAATATATTTCATCATCAAGCTTTACTGACACAGTTGGTGAAATGGAGGGGTATTGGGGGGACCCAGAAATAGGCAAAAAGCTTGTTGTCCTCAAGTAATTTGAAACTCTCAGCCTTAAGTTCTTTAGCCAAGGAGAACCTAGTTGGGATATGAACCCCTCAAATATATGGCCCGGAGATAATCCATAAAAAATTTTTCGGTTGGTAAGAAACTTTCAAACTTTGCCTGAGCTAAGGGGACCAAATATTTTTTGGAGAATTAGGGCGTATTAGGGGGACCCTGAAATAGGAAGAAAAAATTGTCCTGAAGTAATTTGAAAGTTCCAGTCTTAAGGCGATATATCTCGTAAGAAATACGAGATATTTCGGTCACATATGCAGTGACCGAAATATCTGGTATTTTTGTGAATTTCTATCACTGTTATCATCATCACTGTCTATTAAAGGGATTTTATCCCTATTCGAACTTTTATTTATCTTCATGGAAAGGCAGTGTGGCCTCCGAAATTATCTAAGGCCCTTAAACAAGAAGAACTTATGAAAATAAAGAAAATTGGTCTACAGACGCGGTCCCGCAAAAAAAGGGCCCAGAAAATGCCGAAAACTTTTTTTTTCCAATCGGCCCAAAATGTATCTTTAAGTGCTTTGGATCAAGAGGATCCGAATGCAAAAGAAAATACAGTGAAAAAGTAATAGTTTTCCTGAAAAAAGGCCTAATTTTTATTTTTCGAACAAATTGAATCTTGCACTAGCTTTTGGGCCAAGATAACCCTTATGCAGAATAAAATAATTAGGCTGATAGCAGGCAAGGTCGTATACAGGGGGTTGTTAGGGGATTTGAACCTCCCCACCCTCCGAAATGTTTGTCCGACTCGTAAAAAAGCAACACAAATGAATATAAACAAATTTTTGATGCATTTTAAAAAAAATTTCAACCCCCTAAAAAAAAATCCTGTTGTACCCTCCTCCCCCCCCCCCCCGAAATTAAATCCTGAATATGGCTCTGATAGCAGGGACCTCCAATAACCGGCAGAAGATTTTTTTTTTCTTATTGGCCTGAAACTTAAATCTAAAAGTCCATGGGTCAAGGGAACCCAGATTTGCCAGTAAATATTGGTTTGCCCTAAAATAGGTCCCTAAAAAGGGTCACAAACAGCTTAAAACTTAAACTTTAAGTCCCTAGAGTAGTGGTCCCAAATGCACCAGAAAAGTTTTAGATTAGGGGCATGGACTCCCTTCAATATCGTGGCCCAAAAAAGACCAAAAAATACTTTTCTGATTTACTTGAAACTTTTAAGAATCATTGACTGAGCTGAGGAAACAACGCATTTTGTTTGAAAGAGGGGGGGGGGGGGCGGGTGGGCCAAAAACCTTGCCGTATCTGATCAGTTTGAAACATGTAGCCATAAGTCAAACTTCGGAGGAGTAGGCCAAGAACCTTGTTGTATCTGATCAGTTTGAAAGTTTTAGCTGTAAGTCCAGAGGACCCAGGAGGCCAAGTGGAGTCTAATATATATTAAAAAAAAAAATTTGGAAACAGTCTCTTTCCAAAATGAAGCCTGAATAGGGCCAAAAACTTTTTTATCTGATCAGCTCGAATCTTATATCTTTAAAGTCTTTGGGCCAGGAGAACTCTAATCCAGATAAAAAAAAATAGAAACAAAAACTGATTCCCCCCTTAAAAGAACCAACAATTTTTTTTCTAATTAAATGGAAATTTAAGCCTGAAATCTTTGGACAAAGTGAATCATAGTGCAGAAAAAAAAATTATTCCTGGGGCACAGTCTCTTCCTTTGAAATTGGGCTTCAAAAGAGAACGAAAATATTTTTTTGTAATGGGATTGAAACTTTATGGATTGTTGCCTGGCTAAGGTGACCACACATTTTTGTTGGGAGAAGGGGAGGCGCTAATGGGTCCCAAAATAGGCCAAATAACTTGTTACCCACTTTGAAATTTATAGCCCTTAGCCCCTGGGACAAGGGGACCCTAATGTCAAGAAAAAAAATTTTGTCAACTGGGGGTCAAAATAGGGCCAAAATTTTTGTAAGGAGGCAGATTTGAAAAAACTGCGGACAGGTTTTTCCCGTCTGGCTATAAAGCTACTTTTTAAGAAGGCTAAGAAAACCTTATTAAAGGTGAAAATTTTGAAAAAGTTAGGTTTGATATATTCGTGACGTCTGAAACAATTTGCATTATTTTTCTGATTCTATCGTATAGTCTGCCACCCGATATAGTATATTGCGTATATGGTCAAACGTTACTTGTTGCTGAAATACGGTCTTCTTAGCTTTGCTTAACTGAAATTTATAAATGTGTCTATTTTTCCAAAAATAACACAAGTTCAGGCTGTGGTAAATTGAATTTACTAATATGCAAAATTGAACTTGCTCCTGAATCCTAGTCCTAAATTTTTGTTGCTTAAAAAAAAGCAATACAGTAAGTACTTGAGGCAGAATTTTATTCAGAGAAAGCAAGCGTATTTTATAAAGACGTTGTATGATAGTCATAATATGTTGTCTCCCTTCGGCTTCTAACTTACCGGGCACGTACACTGGGCATAAAACCCCTCAGAGACGGAAACATCATGAAAAATATTAAGTTATATTGATTCGTGACACCCTAAATGGGTCGATCACTGTTTTTCTACGATCGTAATGGGACTTTCATTGTAAGGAAACTGAGTCAAAGGAGGACTTAATGAGGACAACAAATTATTGAAGAAAAATTTGGCTATATTAGTTCTTAGCGCGGAAAAAGACTTCCATTTGATATCTAGACAAAGAAAGACAACTTTTAATTCCAAAACTAAAACTTTTCTCTTTCTCTCTCTCTCTCTCTCTCCCTCTCCTCTCTGTATTATTAATTTAAAGAAGATCAAATACCTTTGTTGGAGATTATACATTATTTTCCATGTTTTCAAAAAAAAACAAAAAAAAAACTCTTATAGTTCCGGGGAAGCTGTTAATAATTTATTGAGTTTATCTTGACTTCACTCAGACTTACAGACAACACATAGGCTAGGTTTACTATAATCGTTCATTTCGTGGTACATTGGGGTCGAAATTGACTTGTATTGCCTATTTCTAAACTACTTTATCGGATATTTTTTTCATTATAGATTATGACTTCAATAAATCACATATTAAGTTTTCCCATCTCTTCTCCTCTGATGAAACTTCTAACGGGATTAGAACTCTCTCTGGGCAAATGTCAAGAATGGGAAGCAAATGCTCATAAAGGTGTTTCTCTCTCTGCTCACTTGGAAGCGTTGACAACATTGGTTTTGGACTGGCGAAAAATGGAGTTAAATGGTTGGAAGCTGTGTTTGAACTCTGTTGAGAAAAAGTAAGTTCACTGTTTACAGGAGCCAAGCAAGTGTTTTGTATTATGCAAGTTTTTTTTCTCTTCTTTTCCTCGTATTTTTGCACATGTACATGTACGTTCTACTAGCATCACATATTTCAGTTCTAGAACCAACACTGAAGTTAGTTTTCTCCCCAGTATTATTTCGCAAAAATTGTGGCGTTCAGCAAATTAAGGTATTGCAAAGAAGTATTATAATACTTGCAATTATATGGGTCAGGAAAATTATAACTGTCCAGAACAATTTTCCATGCTCATAAAAGAATTGTCTCTCAAGCTCTGTCGATTATAAATAAACCTTTTGAATTGTATCTAATGCGTATGTTGAATTTATTTGGAGTTTAGCCTGGCAGACTCCCTGGGAGGAGGGACATGGCCCCGCAAAAATTTCATGGATTTGATGATTTTGCCATATTTTTTGTAATGTTTGAGCAATATTTTTGATTTTGCTGATACTCTTGTTTAGAAAAACATATGAATTTTTTTTTTTCATTCCACTCTCATACAATATGCATGTTTTCAAACGTAAAAAAAATGCTCTCTTTTGATTATTGCCGCCGGGCGCGTCAGATATGCTCGCTCGTTATGATTTCAAATTCATAGACTAAAGTGAGATCATTTCTAAACTTTGGTTGTTCTTAAAAAGATATGATGAGCTAAATTTTCTCAGTTCTGATTTAACATATAGCTGTCATGAATCACGTTAAGGGATGTTATCCTTTGCTTTTTTGCAGCCAGTCTGCATATGCAGTATTTTAGCTTGCCAAAGATTTTCAAAAGAACTGCCTGAAAATGGAAGTTTTAAGGAATTTTCTTATGGCAAAAATGAATCAACATGTTCAGGTAGTTTGTTTCTCTATTCCAGTGTCTCAGTGGTAAAATCGAATCACTCTAGGAAGCAGACAATGGTAGAAATGACAAAGAAATTGCTCTTTTTTGGCTTGTTAAAGAGGTTTCATTTCAAGTACATTTCAGCTCAGTTTTTGTCACATTGCCTCGTGGAAAACTATTTAGTGTTCAATGGTACATATTCGTAATATTTGAATTACTAGTAGTTAATTATATGGAAAGGAGGGCAAAAATAGAATATATCGATTGCTTGGATGCTAAGTTAAAAAAGGAATTGAAAAGACGTTAATTGATTCGGTTTCTGAACTGCTGATATGTTTTAATCATAAAAAGGTAGTAGTGGATTTGAGTCGTGTATCAAAAAGTTGTATTCGGGTTCTCCTGAGCGAATGAAACTGAATAGATATATGGTATAAACTAGGTCCTTTGTTTGGTTGTCAGATTTTGGACTTCATTCTTCTCCATTTCAGAATAATGATTGCTTGTGAACTCAGAAGAATGCTGTACTGTGTGATTGAGACAATGAAAAAGTGATATAAAGCCAATATTAGGGACCGAGAATATATCAAATTTTTTTTCCACCTCATCTTAGGCGTAAAGTGTATAGAAAACTGATGTTGTTCGCGGTTTTTGCCCCAATTTTTATCCGGTTTGCCTTTTAAAAATTCTTCTTTTTTTGCTTTTTGACAAATTTATCCTCCTGAAATGGATCAGTACTTACGTTTCTGCTCTATAAAAAAAATACTCCTGTGTAAGGTTGTCATTTAAATGCGTGCAAGTTTACTCGTTTAGGATCCGACGTGGGTTTTTCGGGAATTCGGTTCGTGGGCTTGGTCTCCACTTTGCGTGTCAAATTCAGTGCGTCTTAATTCCAATGAAGGTGAGTGTGAATCCCTGACAAGAAAACTTTCTTATTTGAAGTCCAGCGAAACTTGGGCGAAAGAAGCTAGAAAGTTGGCTGGATCCAGGTGAGGCCTTGCGTACAATTGTGTCTAAAACGTGTCTGACGCTGTTATAATTTTCTATTCGTCCGAAAATAAGATTTCTGAAGCTGTTTGTCGGACTTGTTAATTCAAATAGTAAAAATATATGTAGTCATTGTGTGCAGCTCTGTAACCCGCCTTTATTATAATAATAATAATAATTTATTTATAACCCACAAATGAACATTAGAAATGACACTGCGGAGTAAATACAAAAGAAAAAAATAACAACATCAATACGAAAACAAGGCAAAAACAACAAAAATACAATTTAAAGGATATGACGATGAAAAAAGCAAAGTAGGGGGTCGGTGAGAGAAACAACATTACAAGTATTGGTAATGGTATTAGAAGCCACACTGATCAATGGGGCGCAAGCATCCCTGACACCATTCTGGCACATAGTATATAAAATTGTATTATTTAATCTTTTCAGTTACATGTGCCTAAAAAGGTTTTTCTCAATAATGTCTGATCTCCTCTACCTTTGCAAAGTAGATACGCCTTCGAAAAGGTACCCAATAGATAAAGGTATACTACTCCATAGTAATAAAACACTCGTTTCTGAGAAAGGAAACACTCGCCCGAGTTTTTAACTTGAACCAAAATATATAGCATATATTGTAGGGATGTAGCTAGGACTTTTTTCATCTATAATTGAGGGGGAGGGGACTTCTAAACTAAAACTGCACCAACCCTCCTTCTGGATATACCATTGATCCTTTGTTAAATTTGGATAGTCTTAGTTGATTTAACATAGACAAACCAAGTTGCCTAAAATAATCTAGCTTAATGTATATTAGACGAAATAACACAAGAACCTCTTTTTTCAGTGTGAGATCCAAGTCAGACAAATGGTGGTTTCATATTTATGGTGTGTTTCTATCCTTCTTTGGTACTGGTGAATCAGGAAAAATCAGCGTTGATGATGTCAGCAATACATTCAGACAATTTATGGAAGCTGCAACTATCGGAGATTACTCTTACCGTTTAGAAATCGTCCAAGCTTTCCTATTTCAGATTCTCACTCAGAAGTCGTCTGGTAATAATGAAGCTGATAGCCAAAAAGGTACGTATTTTAAAGAGTCCAACCTATATCGTTGAAGATGTTTCATGTAGTTATTATTGTCTATTCAGTAAATGGGAATTAAATCATACAGTTTTGGTGATGAACGTGTTGATCCGCAATGACTGTGGTGACACAATTGACTACCACTGATTGCTTTCAGTTTGATGTTTTCAATAGCAGGAGAGGGCTATCATTCAAGTTCTGACGCTATTCTCATTGTATTTCTACTTGTATGTTGCTCAGAATGAATTCTTTTTTTTAAGGGAAAAACACAAAATCTGTTTATTTCTTGTTGACGAAATAACTTTTGTAGGATATATTTCAGTTTTAACTTAACTCATCTGTATATATCCATCAACCTTAAAGTAACTACTGAAATTATAATTTTTTTCTATCCCAGCATCTATTTTTATTGACTTAATAAAGCAATTTATGTCTTTTACCTTTTTTTTTTTTAATTTCTGTGCGTCTCCTAGGTTTCTCCCTGCCTTGATGACTGCTAATTTGCCTTTTTAGGCCTGAATTTCAGATCAGCCTTAAAAAGGACTAACCACTGTCCCCTTTCCGGTATGCAGGAATTTTTTCCGGAGATAGTTTTTTTTAAGACATACTTTTTTGGGAAGCTTTTGTTTTATTGAAGAACGGAAAAAGGCGAAAAAGATAAGCCACGAAAAACCTTAAAATTGTAAAATGCTCAGTAGTAGATGAATTTCCAAATTTGGAAAAAGAGAAGGTCGTAATTTATTGCTATCCGTAACGTCCTGCTTGAGCAAAGGAAAAGTCTTGGTTTAAGAGTTATCTCAGTAGTTGTCTCTATATTTCTGAAAGTATATTTCTAAAAATATACAGTTATATTTCAATATTTATATAGCTATATAGCTATATTTCAAAAGTATGCAGATTTCCTTTTCATTGTTAAATTAGGACGATTTTATGCGAGACCATTGAAATCAGACAAATCTTGAACGGCAAAACTTCGGTTTACAAATAAAAACAAAAAAAAATTAATTTTTATAATCAGAATGAGGATTTTTGCATCAACTTTGGAATGAATATTTTTTAGGTACGCTCTACATTGGAATGCTCAAATAGATTTAAACTGATTTCCAACAATTAATGTGAAGTATGACTTACGCAAGTGCTTTCAGAATACCCAAGCTAAAAGCTTTTTTTAACCTTCTTAATAACATTGAACCTTCGGAAAAACTCTGCTCACTTTATAACAGGCCACGGTTTACTATTGGCATTTTTTTTTTTTCGATAGAATCGTGTTCGAATTGTTTTACCTTCATTTTTATCGCTCAGAAACTAAAAATGAAAACCTCAGTGAAAAAAATATTAGTTTGAATTATATATTTGGATTTTCTAAAACTAATGCAAAACGTCAAACCTTCATTTTTCTCACTGGTTAAAATTTTTTTCACTGAAAAACTAATCCAACTTGTATTTCATCTTCTATTTCACAGGATGGGTGAAAAATAAATATAAATGCGGGAAAACACACACTTTAAAAAATGTATGGTTAACGTATTGTATGATGAAGAACACCGCCGAGTGGAAATATTTCTTATTTGACACAGGGTGAATGAGACGCCCTGTTATGACCTTTTTCTGTTATATTAGAGGCTGGCTATACCTTGTGTATTCTTAATAGTATCTTAATAGTTAATATTCTTAATAATAATAATATTCTTAATAGTTAACTATAATAAGTTAACTCTGTGCTAACCTAACCTGAGCCACCCCATAAATAAAACTTGACAGAGAGATTTTAAGGCTTTTTTTCTAGGGATGTATTCTCAGACTTTTTCTGGCTTAAAATCAAAGAATTTCGAAATATTTGGATTAAGGGACTTCATCCGTTTTAGTTTTATTTTACATTTTATTGATAAAGACTTCGGAATTAAACTAAACTAATTTTTAAACTAAAAATGATACCTAAAAGTAAACCAACACTGGTAAAGATAATATAAAAAATGAAATATAATACGATATAACCAAAACAACACTGCTCTTTAAGAAGAAAAAAAAAATAAGAAAAACGTGCATTTTTGCTCGAAGCATGAACTTATTTATACTGAAACTTTTTCAGAGACAAAATTATGGGATATAAACTAGAAGATCGAGCCATTCCCTATTTCTAAGAATTCCTGAATACCACATAAAGGCTGATTCGTCTAGAGTTAAAAGTCTTGAAGAATTGGCTTTTATGTAAGCCCAAAGACAACGTTAAAAGAGTGATCAAAAAAAAGGAGCATAATACTAACTTGAAAAGGATTCGGAATTTTGAAAACAGAAGAAGGGTGTCTCGTACAGCACTGCAGTTAGGATTTCTTTCACCATTGTATATATCGCATTAGACCTCGTCAGGTTTTGTTTTTGGTTTTTATTACTATGAGTTACTATCTTCAGGAAAGAAATTACTGCTTCTACTGACATTCCTAAAACTGTTTTCTAGACATCTGGTCCTTTTGCTACCCCTTAGGATATCTGATCGACATTTGGGGTACTTATTTTGTACTTTTCCTGTAGCTGCTCAATTTTGTGTGTGGGGGAATTTCTCATGGGGGGGGGGGACGCTGGCTTCCTAAATATACATTCTACAAATAGTGTTTGATTACCAATCTCAGAACTTCTGAGATTGCCAACGTTGAGGCTAAAATTACACTATTTGTTTAATATTGCAAATTTGAGGCTACAAATATGTAGTTTCAAATTTTTTACAAATTCTGGGGGTATAAATTTGTGATATTACAAATTGGGGCTACATGATATTTCAAATATGAGGCTACTATTACAATATGCGAGTCCAAAGTCAAGAACAATTAATAGTTGTTCCACAAATGGTGGGTATGTTGCACCATATTTTTAATCATAGTCTCTGAACTATTGGTAAATTTTATTGTCAGAGGGCCCAAAATGGAGTCATTTGGCCTTTTCTCATCGATCCCTCAGCTGCCCCATCCCGATCTTTCTTCCGTCCCGCCCTGATCCCAGGCCTCGCACATGCAAGTGCTTTATATTTATTTAGAGTAGCGATCATTCAGGGATTCACCTGGTCATTTCATTGATTAGGTGTAATTAATAAAATTAAAATGATACTAAAAGATCAACTGTTAATGGTTAAACTGATAAAGATCCTACAAGAACTTAAGTACCTAGTGCACAAATGGTATTGGATTTCCACCAAAGTGTTTATTTGAGGCCCCCTGAGCTTTTGATTACAAATCTAAAGCAGTTTATGGCATAGACGTGCTAAATCAAAACACTTTTTATGTATTTTACTCGTGTAAGGATTTTCCATCTGTATGATGTAAGAGTATAAGATGGGGCCCTTAAAGCCCCCAAAATCCCCCTGACTTCGCACGTACTGACATGTTTTTCCTCTTTCGGCTATGATCAGTCAGGGACTATTTAGAGAATTCTCCTAAATCACTAAAAGTCATCAGTAAGACTGTCCTAAATCCAAACGTATTAAGTACATGTTTCACAGATAGTGTTTTTTTATAAAGTAAGTCGTCATGCGTTTCAGAGCTTGCTTATAACAAATTTGATGTTAATATTTTAATATAGTTATCAAAACTCATATTAGCTAAGGGTTTACACTTTATTGAAATGACTCCTCATCAAATAATTTTATTAACTTCTCAGTAACCTTAGTAGTAGTAGTAGTAGTAGTAGTAGTAGTAATAGTAATAATAATAATCATGTCCAAAACGCAGAAACAAAATCAGCCGGTAGCACAGCAAAAGCTTCGCTTTCCAGGGTGGACGACTAAAAAAGAAAGAAAAAAAAGAATAACAACAACAAAATATATAGTATAAGGAGTTGGAGGGTAAAGCCGTGTACCGGACATGCCTCTTTTTGATGTCCTTTATTTATATAAGGTATACTGTCATTGATATATCTTTTTTATCATTATTAGATGAGCTTGTTCGTGCACTATGGAACATCTATTTCTACTTTAATCAGGAATTACCAGCTGTTACCAATTCTATTCAATCTATACGTAACCCTATTGAGAAGAAAGTTAAAGAGTTTGTGAAAATTATGAGATGGAATGATATTAACTATTGGTCAACAAAGGACACAGTTAACAAGTCTCATAAGACTTTGCATAAGTTTATGAAAGATTATGAAACTGCTTTAAAAGAGAGTGTTCTGACACTTTTGTCACGGCCAACAGAAGCTAATAATCTGGGAGATGAAGCAAACGGGATATGGGATGCCTCTCAGCATGTCCAGAATGTGACAGAAAAGGATCTGGGAATTTTTATCGCCCCAGAAGAGAACATCACAGTTGAGGTAATTTTTTTCACACACTCAGTGGTGACTTTTTATCTGAAAGACATATTTCGAAAGTAATGAAGTAACTTGGTTTTCTGCGGCAGTATCAAACTTACCTCTTGTACCTACTTTGGGTGGGAGCCAATGGACCTAAGAGCTACGAAAAGGAAAATTGAATAAAACTATTTTTTATTGATTTGTTGTGTGGTTTTGAGAATGACACAAGTAAAAAAAAAACATATTTTTTATCTACTAATGTTAGAAGATTTCGGAAGCAATACTCAACCTGTCATAAAAGGTCACAATTTTAGTTTCGTTATTAGGTCATCATAAACCTTGCATTTTTTATCACTAATGTTGAATTAATAAACAATCGATTTAAGGCAAACTTAATTCTTTATATTAGAGCCCTGAAACTAAACTTAATAAATGAAATGTCTCTACTAATGACGAAATATTATTAGAATCGATTAAAATAGTTTTTCTACGTTCCTGGAAAATAGCCTCTTTCTTCTTATTCTTTTTCTTTTGCATTTTCAGAAAAAGTGCTTTTTTTTCTCTGATCTTTTCTCTTATTTGCATTGATAGGAAGCTTTTGTGAAGTGAAATTGTTTTGTCAATTTGAGTGAAATGTCATGTCAGTTTGATACCAAAATTGATATTCTACTTGTCTTGGCCCATGTGTTCTTCTTCTTCTACTTTTTTTTTAAGTTTCTTAGCCTTGTCATATGTTGGCTGTACAAGAAAATGTTCTTATATTTACCGTGCCATTTTCACCCCACGTATATTCTTCCTTCTTTTTTTCTCTTTTTTTTTACAAAATGTCAAGTCTAAAATTATAACAAAACACAGTTATGAAAAGAGAACAAAAACTAATCTGCTTGTACTTTTATTTGCAAGTTATAGTTATAACATGAGAGGAAAAAAAGATGTCCAAGTTAAAATCAGACTGAACTTTAGTGCATCCCCCCCCCAAAAAAAAACAACAAAATCCAATGCTTACTATTCAGGCCCGAACGCAGGAACTTTTAATTGGGGGACAGGCAATAATAATAAAAAAATCGGGGGGGGGGGCAATAATTAAAGTTTTCCAGAAGGGGAGGGGGGTAACAATAATTTTTTTTTAATTTGTATAGAATGTGCCCCCCCCCCCCCTCCCCTTGCGTACATCCATGATAGAACTGTCTTGATGAAACTAATGTCAAATCAGCATTGGATGATGTACTAAACTTAAATCTAATACACTGAGCCACCACATTCGAATATTGTTCATCAGAGGCATTGTTATGACGTTGCCAATAATAAATAGCCACAAGCCTTCAATGTACTATCTATGATTTTTTCCCCAGAGCCACTTAATATGGAAGGGGTTGTCGTAAAAACTTTGGAGGGGCTCATTCGAATGGACATCATAAGTTCTAGTGTCCTTTTTAAGATTGGAAAGCGATGGAAGGGCAACCAGCCCCTTTCCCACGCCCTTTTTAGCTCCCTTCTCCCAAAGACTTTCGATCAAAATTTTAAGATAGTTATTTTGTTCAAAATAGTCCAAAGGTGAAAAAAATATGCCTCCGAAGATGACACGACCCCCACAATCCCTTCGGCAAGGGCTGCAAACTATGCAAGTTACCCGTTGTTTGCATATAAAATTTGTTGTGATGAAAGGGGGCATGTTTGAACCTGGGTCTCAAAAACGCTAAGGTTATTAAAGTGAAACTTTAGGTAATATTAAGGGGTATGTTGAATTAGATCAAAAGACACTAGGCGCATGTCAAAGACACTATATGCAATATCTTACCTAAGAATCAGGGCATCAAATTGAATTTTTCTGGGCTACTGTGTGATTTCTTGAGACTGCGACTGCGACTACTCGTGTCTGTGACTGCAAATACTTGCGACAGCGATTGGGACTGCTTGCAACTACGACTACTTTCGACTGTGACTACTTGCGACTGTCACTACTTGTTACTACTTAATATTCCAAATCTAAAGTAACCAGGAATTACTATTAAAGAATAAATGACCCTAAAAACGAACAGAATTTAAGATAAATAGTCACATCAAACATAAAGATGTCAGAAACTGATATAGACGAATTAATAAGTCTTAAAACAAGTAGAAATTAAGGTGAATAATCAAGTTAAACTCAAAACGAACAGGAATTACTACAAACAGGTGTTTGGCTACTGTCCCCTCCCTAACTGTAAACCTTCTAAAATCTATTGCGTCATTAGTGCTGTACTGAGGACCAAATATATTTTGAACATTTGTTTTTTAATTATAACATTGAAAAATAAAATAAACTTTTCTAAATACATATATTTCGGCTATCAATTTCAATTTTTTACATTCTGAATATAAAAGCTACAAGCAAATACCAGAACTTCAGAAAAATTAAACTAGCTAGGGAAAATAAAAGTTTATACAAAAATAATTTGAAACTATTGAATTTTTTTTAAATATTTATTTGTAAAAAAGAAAAATGTTTTGTAATTTTAAAATAGGAAGCTCATCTTCTCATACACAATAGTTGAATTTTAAATAACAATTTAAAAAAATTATCTTCTGCACGCCTGGGCATTAGGAGATTGGGAGTTTTCCCCTAAGTTTAAAAAAAGCCAGGAAAAATGGGAAAAGGGAAAATTATTCCCGTCGCTTGTTAAATTAGTGCTAAATTTTTTATTTATCTCTCTTGTTATAAAGGTGTCGTAATTAGCGAAACGTTTTTGACCCTGGAACTTAATAAATTTTGAATTCACTTGAAAGGAAAACTGTCTGATTGCTAATGTCTACGTATCAATCCCTAGATTTTGTTCTGAAACATTCTTATTTTAAGGCTAATTTCGCTCTATAATTGTAAATTGCATAGTGTGATTTACTAAATACTGTTTTGATTTGGTTTCGTCATTCTTTTCATTCCCCTTTTCATATTCAGTTTTTTGAAGAGCATGGCATTTGGAAATGTCTTTGTAGGTTATGTTTTATTTCATTGTTGTACTGAATGTAAGACTACAGTTTCAAGACAATTTTTAAGCTCTTAGTAAGACCTTGTCAGGTTTTAAATAATATTATTGTTTTCAGATTGCTATGAAATCTAGTTCAATCTAAATTTTCATGTGAATTATTATATCATCGGTCATTATTTTTGCTGCTTTTTGTTTTTTTTTTGTTTTTTTTTTAAGTTTGTATTTTTACATATGAATATATGCATAAAAATACATATATTTATGTGCAACGCAAATAGGAAGTCGAAGCTGGTGTAAAAGTAGTTAGATTCCTTATTAAACGTAACCTTAAAGCAACTTTTGCTTAAGTCGAACGAAGTCCATCGGACCGACGTCGCCTTTTTTCCGTAGGAATTTTATTAACGGTAAATGTCACTAATCTTGATACTAACCGTGCCCGATATGTTATTTTTTTTCCCTCTTCGGCCAAATTTGTATGCTTTAAATGCTAGTCGAATCTTGAAGGTTGAAATGGTCGAATTGTAAAACTTTTACCACTACCAGCAACGTATTTTAGGATGAAGCCACCTATTTTTGGCTGCATGAAGCTCAAGGGTTGCCACTCCTAGGGGGAGAAGTTCTCACGAAAGGTAACTTTGAATTGCGGTCTTCAGAGCAAAGCCCGACTAGAAATTCTATTTCATCGATAGGTTTGAGCTAACTTTATTCGGGGATTTGTAAATATAGAGGATGGTTTTTATTTTGATCCATTTTTCTTGTTGTTGGACTGGCTCTTCATCTCCTTCTTTTTAACTTTCTTAGAAAGCTGCCGTCCCTTAAAGAGTCTTTTTTCAGCATATTTCTCAAAGTGGTTGTTTGAGCTATTTTATTAAGTGAATATGTTGTCAGGGCAACCATAGCATTTCTCAAAACTTTTTCTAAAGCCGGCTAAAGAAAATGAATCCATCTGTTTTTTTTTTGCGATTTTAAACTAAACTTGCTTTTCTCAAGAAAAGAAAATTTTTTATTGTTTTATTTGTATCTGCACTGCTTAGAATTTGGTAACACTGATGAACATTTAGCAATTACAAAGGAGAGTTTAAATCTGTTTTTGGTGAAAATTACGTACAGCTCTCATTTTTTTAAGGACCCAGCGGTAACATGAATAAAAGTCTCATATTTTATAATTTGGTTTGCTTTCTTATCCTTTTTTCCAGATAAGTAGAAAGTGAGCTAGAAATATATGCCTGGATGTGTCAAGTTGTAGCTTGGTCAATCCAAATTAAAAATAAATATTTTCAATTCATTTACATTAGTGCTTGTAGACTGAGCTTGTAAGATAAGCTAGACATTATTTCGGAAGATGGTACTAAGTTTTGTCAGCTTAATCAAAAGCTGTTAACGATTTAAACGAAAATAATGAAGATGAAAGCACATTTTTTTAGGTTAGTTAATTTAGCGAGACATAGCTCGGGCACTTTTGCCGTGTGGGCAATTTTGTTTTCTAGTTTCTTATTTTCAAATAACGTTTGGTCTTCAGGCTGAACTAGACTTATTAAAACCATTTTTTTTAATCTTATAGAAATTATAAGCCAAAATCCGAATCACAATATTGCCACTGAAAAGAACGGGTAAGTTTGCCTAACAACGATTTTTAGAACATGCTCAACCATGCTTTAATTTGTATCATTTTTGTATGTTTGTCTTCTCTACTGTAAAACTTGGAATAGTAGAATGAACACGCTTATACATAGCGACACGAATTAAGTGCCTGTAAAAATGTTACGTCAATTGGAATAGTCTCGTGGTGACAGTCCTATATGATATAAAATGTATAAATGTTTATTTTAAGGAAAACACGATGGAAGCCCTTAACGAGACTGAAACGCTTATTCGTGTCCCTAAGCTTTATCCAAAGTCGAGGTCAATTGTAAGAGATATTGTGTCAAAATCTACTGCACCTGAAGACATAGCGGTTATAGACGATCTTACTGGAGAAGTCATTAAAACACTTCTCGATCTTCAAAAACTGCAGGTAATTTCCACCTTTCTGCGTCGTCTACTTTTTTGAAAAGCGTGTTTACTGTACGGGCTTATTTATTCCAACTTTTCGTATATTCAACTTTTTGAGACTGTTCGTATATTTTTCTAATTTTAAATTTAAAAACTAAAAGAATAAAAATTCTTACGGAGGTAAAGACTGAAGTTTAAAGTGAACAAAAATTATTGCTTTGTCGATTACGCAAGATATATCTTATTCTTCTAAACTAGCTCAAATAAATTAACTTAAGAAACTAACGAATACTTTCTTATATCTGTAGAATCCTTAAAATTAGCGCTTCACTGAAAAAGCTTTTATTTGTGCTAGTTTTGTAGATATATCTTACGTAATCGGCAAAATAGTAATTTCTATCCGTTTTAAGTTTTCAGCTTCGCTCTTTGCTTCCGTAAGAGAAACTTGTTTTTTAAACTGAATTTTCGCTGTTTTTTTTTTGTTTTTTTTTTACAAAAATATCGTTGTTTAACTTGAGCGATGAAACTAAAGAAGTCAACACGATTGTTTATTAAGAGCATAAATATTGGTTTCACTTCTGACATCCCTTAAATTTCTACACAAGGTATGTGCAATTTTGCTACTTAAATAAAAGGTCTGAGGGGTATGTTGTTATCGTAATCCTTAAGCATCTGCACGTGAAAATTCAGTTGTTTTCGTATAAATTGAAATAAATAAATGCTATTTTATTCATTGGACAATTTTTTCTAAAGTGTGTTTTTTTTAATTTTCATTAGTAAGAGGGGTGAGGAAGTATATCAGAGGGGGACTGAAAACATCCGATTAAGGATGTTCAACCATGGAGATTACAATAGTACGCTCGTGATGCTTCTCAGCCTTTTCACTCCAGAGACGGCTCCAAAAACAAACAAATGGTGGTGTGGCACTTTACGAAGAAACTAATTAAACCATTAAATATCTTTGGTGATCTTGTGGTAGCTTGCTAGTCCTTGTAGATGAAAATTCAAACCTGACAAAATATATAATACTATCAATTATAGCCAATTATTTGTTTTTAGTTGCCAATTATTTGGGTTACTTGCCACGATCCCTTTGTGAGTCCTTGTTGTAGCTTGCTTTATCTAAATCTAGCGGAAATACCCATACTCATGCGTCGTCAAACTCTGGCCAGCCATGATCAAGATTTTCAACCTTCTGGGGTCTCTAATTTCAAACGGGGGTAATACAGTGGTAATAGGCCACACTGAAAAAAAACCTTTTTCCTCGTTTTTCAACATTGGGTGAAGATTTTTTTGCAAATGGTATCAAGTTTTCTATTTCAGGTCAACTAGAGGAGGTATGAAACAAAATTAAACAGTACTATTTATGTCCAGATTTTTAAAAGGGTGTATGCTGTTAAAAATTTAAATCGAGAGAGAGAGAGAGAGAAAATGCTTTTTAAAACTCTTGGTTACTATGGGCCGTGTTTCGCTCTTTACTGGGTTCAGCTTTCGCTGCAACCTTGATATGTGTCTGTTTGTCTATCTGTCAATCCAGTGAATTTGCAGTTAAACTGTTCAAACTAGGAATGTTATTTTTTTTAATCAACTTCTAAGCTTTGTTTCCTCACAACTGTCTTTATGTGAAGCTATATCCAGTGTCATAGTGATATAATTAATGTTGTTCTCATTTCCTCCTCGTCCCAATTTAGAAGTAATTTTTAATTTTAATTTTACAGACAATTGGTGGTGAAGACAAAGAAAAACAGCTTGCAGAGGCTCGACAGATCCATTTAAGAAAACGAAATGGCTTAGCTGAGCTTTTCAAAGTTCTTCAACGCTTAGGACTTTCCTATCGAAAAGGTCTACCAAGTTTTGTCTTGGAGAAAAGCATCACTACTGACTTGGAAGTTCTTGATGTTCAGGGTAGTTTGACAAATCTGCACAGAAGGTGATTTATCTCTCTATTTTTTTGTCTCTCTCTCTGTCTCTTCCTGTCTTTCTTTTCATTCTGACTTTCGTGTTTTGTTTTTATTCCAGAATAGCTCATGGAAAGCTTTTATGTATACTCTCTCTCTCTCTCTCTCTCTCTCTCTCTCTCTCTCTCTCTCTCTCTCTCTCTCTCTCTCTCTCTCTCTCTCTCTCTCTCTCTCTCTCTCTCTCTCTCTCTCTCTCTCTCTCTCTCTCTCTCTCTCTCTCTCTCTCTCTCTCTCTCTCTCTCTCTCTCTCTCTCTCTCTCTCTCTCTCTCTCTCTCTCTCTCTCTCTCTTGATTTAAATTTTTAACAGCATACACCCTTTTAAAAATCTGGACATAAATAGTACTGTTTAATTTTGTTTCATACCTCCTCTAGTTGACCTGAAATGGCAAACTTGATACCATTTGCAAAAAAATCTGTTTACTTTCTTTGATAGCTTGGATACATCTGCACCATTTTGACTCGGTTAAATTTTACGAGCACAATTAACCCCGAAATTGTGAAAATAATGACGTAAATAGTTCTTGGGATACTGCTGAGATGCCTTATTGGGAATTAGCATTATCACATTGCATTTTGATTTAATCTTAAGGCAAAATTTAGTTTTTAAACATAATGGGCAAATGAGAGGTTGGAAGGGGGATTAGTTGTTCTCCAATCACTTTCGACTATTAAAAAGGGCATCAGCCCTTTCTATTTTCAATCGAATGAGCCCTTTTCGAAGTTCTTACGACAACTCCTTCGATACGAAGGGTCCTGGTCTAAACAACAACAACAACAAAAAATATCACTAATCACTTTCGTCCATTAAAAAGGGTACTAGCCCTTTGAATTTCAAATTGAATGAGCACTTTTTCAAGGTTCTACGACAAAGATTTCAATAAAAACCTTATATGCCCCCAGGCCATAACTTATAACCCTTGCCCTGAAGACTGTGGGGGGAGTGTCCTGCTCAAAGGTATAATTTCCTGATCTTTGAACTGCGTGGAACAAAATGGCTATCTCAAAATTTTTATTGGATGTGTTTGAGAAAATGGTGGGAGTGAGAGGGGCGATAGTCTCTCTCCAATCTCTTTCAACTATTAAGGCACTAGCCCTTTCAATTTCCAATTGAATGAGCCCTTTTGAAGTTTCTACGCTTTCAATAAAAACCCTATACGCCCCCAGGGCAGAATTTACAACCCTTGCCCTGACGGCTGTGTGGGGGGGGGGTTGTCATCCTCAAAGGCCTAATTTCCAGAACTTAAAACTATGTTGAATAAAATGGCTATCTCAAAGTTTTGATTAGAAGTGTTTGGGGAAAAGGTGGGCGTGAGAGGTGGGTTAGTTACCCTCTAATCACTTTTGATTATTAAAAAGGGCACTAGCCCTTAGAATTTCCAATTGAATGATTCTTTTTTGAAGTTTCTGTGACAACGGCTTCTATAAAAAACCTTATATGCCCCAGGGCATAACTTACAACCCTTTCCCTCAGGTCTGTGGGGGACTGTCCTCAAGAACATTATTTCTATCTGGAAATCAACTACGCCGAACAAAATGGCTATCTCAAAATTTTGATTGGATGTGTTTCGGGAAATGGTATGCTTGGAAGGGGTGTTAGTCGCCTTCCAATCACTTTCGGATATTAAAAAGGGCACAAGTCACTCCAATTTCCAACTGAATGAGCGCTTTTCGAAGTTTTTACGGCAACTTCTTCGATACGAAGTGCCCTGCTCTAAAGGGAAAAATTAATAAATAATACATTGTGCCAACATCGTTCTTATATCCCCCGGGGCATAACTTAAAACCCTTGCCCTGAGAGTTTTAGGGGAGTGTCCTCCTCTTTACTTAGTCCTCGTTTCTTGTCTCGTTCTCGAGTGTCCTCGTTCTTTACTTAGGCAGCGCGATCGTGCTGCCTATGATTTATACGACAACTTTCTATATAAACCTTATATGCCCCCAGGGCATAACTTACAACCCTTGCGCTGACGGCTCTGAGGGGGTTATCATCCTAATATATTTAATTTCCAGATCGTTCAACTACGATGAACAAAATGGACATATAAAAATTTTGATTGGATGTGTTTGGAAAAACGGCAGGAATGAGAGGGGCGTTAGTTCCTTTTCTATCACTTCTATCTTTCCATTAATGCACTAGCCCATTGAATTTCCAATAGAATGAGCTCTTTTGAAGTTTCTACGACAACGCTTTCAATAAAATCTTTATATGTCCCAGGGCATAACTTACAAACCTTGCACTGAGGGCTCTGAGGGTGTTATCATCCTAAAATACAAAATTTCCAGAACTTTCTACTACGTTGAACAAAATGGATATATCAAAATTTTTATTCGATGTGTTTGGGAAAATGGTGGGCATGAGAGGGGCGTTAGTCACTATCCAATCACTTTCAACTATTCAAAAAGGCACTAGCCCTTTCAATTTCCAATTGAATGAGCCCTTTTGAAGTTTCTACGACAACGCTTTCAATAAAAACTTTATGTTCCCCCAGGGCACAACATACAACCGTTGCCCCGAGGGATTTGGGAGGGGGGGTTGTCATCCTTAAAGACCTAATTTCCAAAACTTTCAACTACGTTGAATAAAATGGCTATCTAAAAATTTGGATTGGTTGTATTGGGGGTATTGTTGGGTATGGGGGGAGGGGGGGCTAGTTGCCCTCCAATCACTTTAGACTATTAAAAAGGGCACTAGCCCTTTGAATTTCCAATCGAATGAGCCCCTTTCGAAGTTTCTACGACAACGCCTTCTATAAAAACCTTATATGCCCCCAGGGCATAACTTAAAATCCTTGCCCTGATGGTTGTGGGGGAGGGTCGCCCTCAAAAATATATATTGGAGTGAGCACTAGCCATTCCAATTTCCAATCGAATGAGCCCTTTTCGAAGTTTCTACGACAACTTCGATGCGAAGTGCCCGGGTATGGAGAAAAAAAAAAAAAACACACATTGTGCCCACATCGTTCTTTACTTAGGCAGCGCTAGCGCGCTGCCTGTGATTTTCTGATTGAATAAAATATTCCATGACAAATTCTGATTGACTTAAATTACCAATAGTTGAATCTTGATATTAGTGAAATCTCATTGTGAATGAGGAATACGCTAATTGTTTTATTTCCAATCAGTTAATTGTTATAAGTACCGTCGACTACTAAAAAGGGTACTAGCCCTTTGAATTTTCAATCGAATGAGCGTTTTTTGAAGTTTCTACTAAAACGCCTTCTTTAATAACCTTATATGACCCCAAGGCATTACGTAAAACCCTTGCCCTGAGGGCTGTAGGGGAGTGTCCTCCTAAAAACATATTTTCTATGTGGATATCAACTACGTTTAACAAAAGGGCTATTTCAAAATTTTGATTGGTTGTGTGGGGGGAAAGGAGGGGCGCGGGGGGGGGCTAATTCCCCTCCAATCACTTTCGACTATTAAAAAGGGCTCTAGCCACTCCCATTTCCAATCAAATGAGCCCTTTTCGAATTTTTTACGACAACTCCTTCGATACGAAGTGCCCGGGTATGGAAAAAAAAAAAAAACACATTGTGCCCACATCGTTCTTTACTTGGGCAGCGCTGGCTTGCTGCCTATGATATTGTCATCAAAATTCTACTTTTAAGGTCGCGGTTTCTAACAACAAGGGCTGTTCTTTACTTACTACTCATTATCATGAGTGATTTAATAAGAAATTATAGAAGAGCTGTAACTGCAGCTCTTAAGTTTTGAGAGTACATATTTTAACTGTTATTTTGTTTAACTTGGTTCACTTCGTTCCTTTCTTTGTTTGTTTAGTTTCGTTGTTTTTTCTTTTTTTTTCTAATATCTCTAGCTTTGATTTTGTGCTTAATTTTTCAGACCTTGTGACTCCTTTTTGTTATCATTATGGATGAAATGTCCGGTTTATCATTCCCGAAGGACGGCCCGATTCAATTCCCTGAAGAGTCATCTTATGCAGCCTTCCAAAGAACTGGGGCCTGCTATAATTGAAAGAATCAAAGGTTTCTCAGAAACAATAATGAAATTTGGCAACTCTCTCTGGAATCAAACGGCTTCCAGTCTCAAGTAAGTTCTTTTTCTAATGTTCCATTTTAGTCGTAAAATGAAATATCTTACAACGAAGATAAAATTTTATTAATCTCTGGTGCCTAGTTGATCAGCACAGAAACTTGTCGAGAATTTCTGTATCAGTCACTTGAAAAATGCTTTTCAACATCCAAGCACATAAATAATAAACTGTTAGGACGAAAATTAACAAGGAAGAAAACTGTATGTGTGGGCGGGTGGCAACCGGTTAGTGTATTCCGTGAAATTCTGTTTTCTTTTTTATTCGTGTATATAATACAGATACTGCCATTCAATTGACCAATCGAAGAAGACGAATAAAAAAGGAGTAACTAAAATATAGTAGAAGGAATTTTATTGAGTGACTAAGATTAACTGTCCGTTGATAGTCAGTTATAAATATGAAGAAAAGACATATACTCATATCTTTTTTTGTTCTATTTCGCATGTCGAGTTTTCGCGTATCGACAAGTATGCACTTCGACACAGAGTTCCATTTATGGAAATAAATGGACTATGCAAACACTGGCTTATGCAATGAAATACTTGACCGACTAATCTAAATCGAGTTTGACCTTAAACGGATCTTGGGAGAATATCGCCATAGACTTAGTTGGTGGTATTCTATGTTACTACTGGTTATTGAAACGCAGGTTTTGGGGGCCATTAGCTTGTTGGTCTATTAGAAAAAAAGGTTAAAAATCACATAAAAAAAAGAAAATACCAAATAAATTTGAGATGCTCTTGAATATTTAATAAACACTGTCACATTATCACCAACATGCCTGCAAAGACTTCCAACAGAATAGTAATATAGAGGATTCCAAGAACATTTTGTCCATCTTTGGTCAAACTTTTATATTATTTTAGACGGATTTTATTCAGATCAAAGAACAAATAGAACGTTGCAATATGAAAAAAATGATTTAAAAAAGAAAATGCCAAATAAATGTTATTGAAACTTTACCAAATAAAATATACTTCTTTAGACGGATTTTATTCAGATCAAAAAACAAATAGAAAATTGCAATAAAAGGTAGCAAGATTAAGAGCTATAAACGGAAAAAAAAGCAATTAGGTCAAAGTGGCTTTTTCACGTTTGGTGTAAAAAAAAGCTAACAAATCGAAAATATAATTTAGTACTGGGGGTGGGAGTGGCCTTTCCTCATCAAATATATTTTGGATGTGTATTATCAGAGGTAGGAGTTTTTCAAAATTCTTACATTTAAGGGTTTTACTGGGTCTGTGCTATTCCTCTTCATACTTCATGGGGCTCGTACATCGAGTCCCATTATATCGACAAAAATCGTTTAAAAGTGAAAAAAGATCACTCGAAGTAAGCTGGATACGGATTATAGCTGTAAGACTTGCTGAAAGACCGTCCTCATGAAACGAAATGCAACTAGACACTCATTCCATTACAAAGTAGGCTATGTAATCTTTGAAGTGAGGTTCCCTATTAATTCCAAAATGAGAAAAATTTTGGTGATGAAACATTTTGGCAAATTCCAAGAAATCAATTCCGACTCTTCTGAACAGACGTTTGATGTCCGTTTCTTTTGTCAGGAAACCTTTTAAAAAATTTTATTCAAACTTCAACAGTGAAAGTTTTAAAGGCAACTCAATGATGCTCGATTTTTCTACCCACGAAATCTTAAAATATCTTAAAACTCCCTATCCCCTTCCCATTGGTGGTTCTAGGCCTGGGCAGGCCCACTTTTTAAAAATCTGGCATTAAATTTCGTATATTTTATAGTTTACACTCCTATGGTATACCTTGCCCCTCCTGATTATGAGGTCTAAAACCGTTACTTTCCTTCCCCATCTATCGTCACGTAAACAGCGATATGGCATCAACTTTTTTTTTTTTTTTGCCGGGCCACTTCGTATGGAAAGAATAGTCGTAGAAACTTCGAAGAGGGCTCATTCAATAAGCGTTTGAAAGTTATAGTGCCCCTTTTAATAGTCAAAAATGATTTTAGGGCAACCAACCCCCCTCTCATGCCCATTTTAGCTGGTCCTCTCCCCTCAACATCCGAAGACCTTTCATTAAAATTTGATATAGCCGTTCGACTTATAATATTCGAGAGGTCGTATGACTGTTTGTATAGTGATGACATGACTTTCCACAACTCCTCGGGCAAGAGCTGTAAATTATGCAAGTTGCCTATTGTTTGTCTATGCGTTTTATTGTTGAGAACTGGGGGCGTATTTGATCCTGGTTATCCGAGAAGATTAAACGCGTTGAGATGAAGCTTTAAGGACATTTTGAGAAGGGGGAAGGTTGAACTAAATCAAAGGACATTGTGTGCATGCAGGTTGTCAATAGTATGTATCTGCAATATGAACGGCTAAGGGTGTTAGGTTGAAACTTTCAGTTCAAGTTAAGAGGGTGCTAAGCTAAATCAAATTATCAAAATGGCATATCTGCAATATCTCAGGAACAGCTAGGCTATTAAGTTGAAACTTTCGGGGCATTTTGAACTAAGTCATAAGACGGTATGTGGAATTGTGGATCCAGGTTGTCAAAAAAAGCTTCAGCAATATCTTAGGGACAGCTAAAGGTATTAAGCTGAAACTTTTAGGGTATGTTAAACTTAATCAAAAGCGAGTTAAGTTAAACTTGTTTAAGTTAGGATTAAGTAAAACTTAATCTAAATTTTCTAAAAGGGTTTTACGATATCTCAGGAACAGCTAAAAGTACTAAAGCATTTTAGTACTTTTAAGCATTTCAATTTTTTAGGGAGGGTTGGGGCAGGGATTTTGTACTAAAACCTATTATTTGCATTCAGGTTTTCAAAAGGGTGTATCTGCGATGTCTCAGGAACGGCTAAAGGTCTTAAGTTCTATTTTCCCTGGGCATGTTGAGAAGGATGTTGCACAAAGTCAAAAGACGCTCGGTTCATCCATATTGTCAAAAGGGTGATTCTACGATATCTAAAAGACGGCTAAGGGTACTAAGTTGAAACTTTCAGAGCATTTTGAGTTAAACCAAGAGACATTATTTACATCCAGGTTGGAAAAAGGTATATCTGTAATATCTCAGGAGTGGCTAAAGATATTGAAAGTTGAAATTTCTAACGAATTTTGTAAGGGTTGTTAAATTAAACCAAAGACACTATGTGCATCCAGGTTGTCAAAAGGGCGCATCTGCTATATCTCAGGATCAGCTAAGAGTTTTAAGCTGAAAATATTGAACTAAATAAACAATTATGCTCATCCGAGCTGTCATAGGGAGTATGTGCAATATCTCAGATACAACTAATGGTATAAAATTAATGGCTACAAATAAAATTATTTCGAATTTTCTCGTTAAACATTTTAACATTAACAGATCCAAAATTGCTCAGACTTCCAGGTGTGAATAATCGTTATATATTGAACAGTCAGTCTATTTTTGTTAGTTCTAGTAATTATTGTTATTATGGAGATTTTTTTTTTTACTGTTGATGTCTTGAAAAAATAAAAAATATTATTGATTTTGACTTATGTTCATTTTAAGTTTTAATTATTAATTCAAAGAGTTTAACTTTAGTTGATTTTAAGCTTGACTTTACTTCTGCTCATCTTTGCTTTAATTTTTTTGCTCTTTACTTTTTTCGAAGACTTATTTTTTCAGCAAAAAGTTAATTACTTTATAACTCAAATCATTCCAGTATTGACATTGCTGTTTGTTTATTCAATAAACAGTTAGCGTTTTCTTCTTTTCTTTTTTTTTATCAGTTGTGAAGTTAAATGTTTCAATTATGAATGAATTGCACAAAAAATGCTCTTAGCTTCAGCACTTTTATGTCTTTTTGTCCTTAAATTCGGGATATTTTCAATTTCTAAAAACACTGGGACATGAGTTTTAAATTTAGGACTTGCGTATAGTCACTAAAAGTCTAGAGCAGTGGTTCCCTACTGATTTTGGGCCATGTCCCACCTAGGCATTTCTAAAGTCCTGACGACATTTCTAAAGTCCTGCTTAAAATGCCATTAACTTGGTGGGTTTTTTTTGGGTCGTTCCCTAGGCTTATTTTATGCTAGCGGAAATTATTGTCAGTATAAAATACGCTTTTACAATGTATCACGTTATTGCAATACTATCATGTATCTGTTTTACTCTTTGAACGCATATGAATGTGACGTCCTTCGCATGAAGAATGTTTTTTTTTTTCAAAATCAAGGCTCTAAAGCATAGTCGGCCAAAGGGTACACGTCCAGCTCATGACTCATCAAAATATTTCCTCATCGGTGGGGTCTGCATCCCACGTTGGGATTCATGGGTCTAGATCCGATGCAAGATATTCACCTTTCTCATCTTCACTTATATTTACATATAATTTCTTCATGAGTTGGGAGTTTGGTACTGATTGAGATCATTTTCCTCCTCTGTAATTTAGTGCAAATATATTTGAACAGTCTCTCGGAAACCTGCCTGTTGTCAGTTTGTACGTTCAGACATTCATAAGAAGGTTGGTCACTCCCGTGTGGGTCATCTAGTAGAAATAGTTCAGGAATATCGAATTTCTCGTCGGGATGACAAAGCATATCCATCTAGCACAAATCCAAATTTGTGTATTTAAGTCTAGAATGTACTGGGGAAAATTCCTCCCTTGTCATTCTCTGGGCATGTCTATGATCACCTGCTTTCTCCTCCTTTTTTTCTGCTCTTCTTTTTTTTATAATCAAACTGATTTTCACGTTTTTAAAAGCTTATGTTGGAACACCCAGTTGTCCCTTTTGAAACTATTTGAAGGTAACTTTCTTGAACGTGAAACTAATTTAATAGGAAAAGATTTTTTAATGGGAAATTCCAAATTAAGAAGTAGAATGAATCGTTCTTCAATTGACCTGGATGCTCATATTATCTTTTGGGTTATTTGAACATCCCCCTCAACAAGCCATGAAAGTTTCAATCTAGTACTCTTAGCCGTTTCTGAGATGTTGTAGATATACACCTTGTTTGAGAACCTGGATGGTGTCTTTTGATTTACCTCCACATCCCCTTCGACAATCCTTGATGTTTCATCTTAATACTCGTAGCATTTCCGGTCATACCTAGGATCAAAACTTTTCCCTTTCCCAATAATAAAACCTATATGTAAGCAATTGACCACTGGCATAGTTGACAGCCCTTGCCTCAGGGGCTGTGTGGGAGGTCATGTTATCCCCAGAGGCATAAATAAAGACTAGGCTGCTTTAGATATGGTAAAACAGAATGAAACTGACATAATAAAAGATAAGTAACATTTCCCATGGACAGATGGTAATATCCGATCACAGGGAATTTCTGTCAGGTTGTCTAAAATAAAAACGTTAGATTTCCCCTGTTGTAGGTATTCTTGTCCCTTACACAACATTTGCCGTGATTTTGGATCTAGCCTAGTTACTTCAAACTTTAGTGCTACAAAAAATATGGCATGTATTTTTTCTTCTTTTTTTGACGACTGATTTGTAGCAATTTCATACACCATATATCACAACCAAATCTTTTCACAAAAGTCAAAGTTATTTGAAGTTTCCCTTCCCGTTCATACCAGGAAGCTTGTTCTCATTTCAAAACTATTTAAGCTATTAACTTGTTGGCTACTTAATGCTCTTTTAGGGATAGGACTATATTTTTGAAGTTATAGTGCTATTTCTTTCAAAAAAAAAAAATTACTGAACAGTTATCGTCGAAGTTAAAGAAGCACTTTGTCGAATATAAATAAGTTTAATTTCAGGACCTTTCACCATAAAAGAAGGAAGGGGCAATAAACAACACTGGAGTGCCGTTCTAGGAGAATTATTCTCGAATAAAGAGTAATAAAAAGTTGGAAATCCTTGTTTTTCTTCGTTTTATATGTTTTGCATGTTTCTAGGGGCAAGGATGTCTTTCCTCAAATGTTTGCCAAATCATATTTTTCACACTTAATTCCCCGCAAGTCACCTCAAAATAAAGATAAGAGTTTCCTATGATAAACTAATACTCAGTGGGATTGGAACCTACAACCTCCAGCGCACTAGCCTGTTTTTTTTAAGTACTGGAGGATGACGACATATCACGCTGATGCAAACTTACAATGATGGCTCTAAGATCGTTGATTCTTTTAATAAGCGGAAAATTTTACCCTTTAAGCTTGTGTAAACTTTCTTTTTCTTTTTCTAGGGAGTATTTGTCGCTTCGAAGGCAGATTGCAAGTCTACAAGACGCCCTAGCTAATGGACTGCAATCCCAATCAACAGAGCTAACTGACACATTTTTCAACGAAATACTGCCAGCTTCTAATCAACTTGAATCGCTTCTTAGTAAAATGTCAGTTTTTTTACGTATCTACAAGTCAGAACCTGAAACTTATTTCTGTTTAGAAGAAGGCAGCACTGCAGACGACAAGAATTTCCTTGAAGTTTCTCAACAAATCAATAATGAACTTAGTCATCTCAAAGCGGCTAAACATGATTGCCTCCAAGTCTTTAGCTTGTATAGAAACATGATGGATGCATGTGAAACTCCCGTTCTGAATAGCCAACATTTTTCTGCCGTTGAGACCACGTTTACCACATTCAGGAACGTAATAACATCTGTTTTTGAAGTGATGAAGGTAGAAGATGAATCTGCTGGTAGAAACTCTTTTGTTTCCCCCCTGAAGACCCTTTCCACTGAAGTTCAATCTCTCCAATTGTCGTGTCAGAAATTAATTGAGTCTTCTGTGAAGTCGGGCAAAAATTTGCCCTTAGATTCTTTAAGTACTGTTGATAAAGCTGTCAAATTAGCACTAATTGCCATTCAAGAAACACGGAAAAACGAAGTATCCGAAACTGATGGTGACAACGAACTTGATTATGAATTAAATAAAGATCATTTAATTGACCTCGTTTCAAGATTAAATCAAGCAGTCTCCCTTTTAAAGGTGAAAGAATTAAAGAGTGATATTGAAGTTATTGCTAGAAGCCTTAATGGTGCCAGTGGAATGAAATGGAATGTGATTTTGCGACTTTTAGTGCCAATGATGAATCAGTTTTTACATCTTGTTGAATTTTTCATCCTTCAAGAGATGTCTATGTTAAGAGCCAGCCTTAAACTCTCGTCTGTGCTTTTTGGCTTATTTGACTTGCTTGCCGAAAAGGTATGCATAAAAACTATTTTTTATTCTTCTTTTTTTTAGAGCTGCGCTCAAGGAATCGTCACAAAAGTAAGAAGTGTATTTTGAATGGTCTAAATGAAGTCAAATTTTTTTCAATTCACCCGTCAAATGGATGTCTTTTCCTCTTTAAGAACAAACCATGGTTCTGATTCCAAAGTGGTTCATAATTATAAAAAAAAAGTGTTTGAAATGAAGGTCCTTTAGGCTACGTGGCTCCCATCACTTAAAAAGAAAAAAAGAAAAAAAAAGCTTTCCGATCCAGTGAATACAGTGCTTTAATTGGGCCCAAAAATGACCCAAATGCTTTTTTGATTTTTGTGTAGAAATTAATTGTTTGAAATAAAGGTCGTGTAGGCTACGTGGCTCTCATCACTTTAAAAAAAACTTCCTGATCCAGTGAATACAGTTCTTTAATTGGGCCCAAAAATGACCCAAATGCTTTTTTGCTTTTTCTGCTAAAAAATTTCTGTTTCAAGATTCGATTGAATTAGCCAGATCCTAACAGTGATAGTGTCGTGGACAAATTCAATTGTATGTTCTCGATCCCATAAAGGCACAGCTTTGTGGCGAACAGGGAATGAGATAAAGACTGGCTGCCAAGTACGAGTGGATCTTTAAGGAAGGAAATTTCAATTTTATACAGAAAAAACTAGGCCGTATTTTATCTTGAAATGCATTACCTATTTTCCTTGAGTGAGCCCAAACTAACTGGGTATTGTCCATGCCATGGTCTGGTTAAACCAGAAGTATGTTGCTGCCATTAACCTTCTCTTGCACTTTATTGTCTTAATTTGAATTTTTGTCACTTTATTTCATTTTCTTCCTTCTTTTTTAGGGATTTTGTCTGCCGTCTGAATTAACTGAAGAACTGATGAAAGAAGGCTCTTCCGAGTTTGAGGATATAGAAAGTGGTGGGTTAGGTGATGGAGAAGGTGCCAAAGATGTATCTGATCAAATTGAAAATGAAGATCAACTTGAAGGAGCCAAGCAAAAAGGAGAAGAAAAAGAAGAAGCAAACGAAGATGTACCGGTACTACATCTTTCTACTCGTTCTAAAACGTGTATTTTTTTTTTCTTTGTTTGTAATTGCGTCGATGTTGCTACTTGTCGTAGTGTAATTCAGTAGCGTTATGCAAAAACCGTCTAAGTCATATTTTTTACGAAATTGAGTTATGGGCTCCACCTTATGTAAAATTTCACGACAAGTCGTTTGGTATAATCAGAATCGATCTACATCTTCAAATAAGGTCAGAGGTAAAATTTGAATTTTCAGTCTAAGCCCCTTTACAGCAATTTGTAAATCGCAAAAATAAGCCAAGTCCTTGGATCCGGCGGTAACCGGACTTGGCATGTTTTTGCTTTTTGTCTGTGGCCACAGGATTGGACTTGTACTGTTTTGATTCATCACCATCATCAGTGTTTACAAACCAAATGGAATTTCTGGAAGGAGAAAATGGTGAAAAGATTAAACTAATAAAGCATTCTGCTAAATTTTTATTTTCTTGTGTTTATTACTTTAAAGGTTAATATTAACGTATTTGAGCCATTTTTCCTTCTCTTCTTTTCATCTTGTGACTGGTAGTGTTGAATTGCTTTTGTTTTGGTGTTTTCTATAGTTCTTGGTTAGCCATTAGGAATGTCCGACCCTCCTCACTCAGGAGGTTCAGCTACATCTGCTGTTATCTACATCTGCTACATCTGCTGTTATCATTATTATGAGGACAAAATCATAAGAGTCTGGTTAACAAGCAATAGTCATCCTGGTCCCCTCAATCCTCCTCTGGGGATAATCATGAAAGCAATCATGCTGTTAAGAAAGCAGACTAAAGAGTTCCAAAAGGACTCAATATTGGTAAGGTCAATTAATGGTGTTAACTGTTTGAAGATCAAGAATCAATCAGTGTTGAATAAGGTTCTGGAGATAGGGAAGCTAGATTTGGCCGATGATCTAATGTTAACATTTTTCTGTGATAAGGATTACCCTGTCTCAAGTTCACAAGGATTGCAGGACCCCCCCCCCCCCCAAGGGCTACTTGCCTGAGGGGCTTGTCTTTTTTGATAATTTACTCTCAGTAAAATTTGCCCTGTACGCAGATGACTTAGCCATTTGGACCGAGGGCAGATAGACCCGGTGACAGATTCTTTGCCTGACCAAGACAGTGAAGTTACTGTGGAAGAAGCACATTCCGGTTGAAAGCCTGGCTGAAGTGCGAAGTACATGAGACGGAGAGAACGGACTGAAAGAAAATACAAAGGCGAAGAATATGTGAGTGCCAAAAATATTGTTCATCCTGCTAGAAAACAGAAGGAAGCTTTTAGAAGTTGCAGGCTGAGTTGTTCTGAAAAACTTGTACTGAAACTAAAGCCAGTCTGTTTGAATCGTATTGGGCTATAGGTGAAAAGAAACAGCAGCAGCAATTTCTTCTCAACTGCGTGAACAGAACTCGACCGAAACGAACCAGGAAAAGAAAATATGATAGTAACAAGGAGCGCTATGCCTGGTACTATTATGTAACTGTCGAATCGGAGAAATTTAAAATATGCAAAGTCCTGTTTTATGTCTGTCTTTGCTCTAACCAAAGCAGAACTCGCAACGGTTCAAGGAAAGCATGGGAAGTTATCTTTTATTAGCACTCCTGAGAGACGCCAAGCTCCCGGCTGACATTTAGGTTATAAAGCAGCACATTGAATCATTTCCTGCTTATGAATCCCACTATGCAAGATCAAAAAACTTCTAGGAAATATCTGTCTTCTGATCTAAGCCTTCAGAAGATGTACGATCTTTACAAAGATTTTGCTGCAGAAAAGGGGTTGCCAGCAAAATCGGTTGCAATGTACAAGAAAGCTTTCTATCAAGAATACAATCTTGGATTTAAACCTCTTGTCAGTGACTTCTGTGGAATGTGTGAGAAGCTTAAGGAACAGATTAATTGTGCTGATTCTAAAGATTCCAAAAGAGTCTTGCAAGCTCAGCTTGAGGCCCATGAGACGGGCTCAAGGCTCAAGCTCAGCTTGAGCCTATAGATCAGCGTACCAGTCTAAAAAGAAAGACAAAGAGGTTGTAAAGAACGACAATTCCACTCTTATGTGGGTTTTTGATCTCCAGCAGTCCCTTCCTACGCCCTTTGTACAGACTAAAAAAGCTTTCTACAAAAGGCAACTGTGGACCTACAGCCTTGCCATTCACGAAATAAGCATTTTGAAACAGGGAAAGTCATACATTTACCTTTGGCACGAAGGAATAGGTGACAAGGGATCCTCTGAGGTAGCCTCTTGTCTGTTTAAGCATCTGAAGGCACTGTCGTCAAGAATAAGACGGCTAGTCTTGTACTCGGACACATGTGGTTCTCAGAATCAGAATATGTATGTGGCAGGAATGTTTTCGTATTACGTTTCCTAAATTGCTTCGGAGGATTTTGAATTGATAGATCAAAAGTTTCTTGAACCCGGAAATACTCACCTCGAGTGCGACAGCGATCATGCCAGGATTGAGAAGGTCAACAAGTATACAGACTTTTAAATCCGAGTTCCAGCTGACTGGTCGAACTTAATACGTCTTGCAAGGGGAAAAATTCCCATGACCGCCACTGAGATGCAGAAGTCAGAATTGTTTGACTTTAACGAATTTTTCAGGAAAAGTTGTGTCAAAAGGACAGTGGACACCAAAAATCAGCCATTCTCTTGGTTGGCTGTCCGTTGGTTGCGGTACGAAAAAGAATTTGGCATCATCAAGTTCAAAACTTGTCTAGATGAAGATGCACCTTTCAGAACAATGATTTTTAGAAAGAGAGGATCCCAGAAAATTTCATTTGCAGGTATGAAGACAAAATATCCCAATGGGGGAAGACAATTTCCAAAGCGAAATAAGAGGATTTGATGTCACTTGTGTCGTTTGTGCCTGAGGACTATCATGCCTTCTAAAAAAGTTTGCTTTATGACAATACAGTGGTAAACTACCTCGAAAATGAAAATCAAGAACAATGAGCTAATATTCTCATGTTTTACAAATTTTTTTTTACCATTTCTTACATAAATGAAGTTGATTTAGCTTGAATTTGCTATCTGTTTTTTGAAAGATTTTGAGAAAATTCAATTTGCAAGAATCGATTAAGTCCATTATCTCAAAATATACTTCATATTAGCGAAATCTAATGGCAAATTTCAATTCCTCGATTTTTCCCCAGCAGTTTACTCATTTTTCCCCAGCAGTTTTCGTTCATAATCGGATTCAAGAGACGCTTTCAACCAGAAAAATCGCTCTCCTGAAAAATTTGGAAAATGTGACTTAGACGGTTTTTGCATAACGCTACAGAATTTGGAGTAAACTTTTTAACTCGCATTCTTCTTCTCCTTTTATCATGGGTGCCTGTTGAAATTTTTCTAGGAGGGGTGAAGGTGAGGCTGAGTTCAAACCCGGTTTCGTAATGTAACTGTGTACATTGTTAAATTGTACATATGACAAAGTATACATATTTTTCTTTTCTTTTTTCAAAAGAATAAATAACTGTAAAACATGCGATGTATGCTGAATAAAAGAAGGCAACAAAAATTATGACCCGGTGCTCTCCCTTTTCCTGCCACTGACAATTAACGCTAGCTTCAGCTTATTTTTAGTTTCTCATTCTTCGTAATATTATTATTTTCTTTTGGTTCTCGCTTTGTCTATTAATTGTTTATAGGCTATATTAAACTTTTCTTTACTTTATAGATCCACAGACGGATTTAATACCATTATTTGCTAGCGAAGTATATTTTACAATTAAGACTAAGCAAGATAATAGTTTCCACTCCTGAATCTGGTACAAATGACAATTTTTTCTCTCTACTCAGTTTTGTTTTTAAGTCTTTTTTTTGTTACTATGGGCTGTGATTCATTCTTTTCTAGGTTGCAGGTCCCGCTGCAACCATGATATGCAACTCCTTGGTTGATTTCTTTGAATTTAGGTTTTTTTCCATTTTCTACAATTGATCAATTTATATTACAGGAAGAAGAAGGTGGTATTGAAATGAGTGACGATTTTGAGGGAAAGCAACAAGACATAAAACCGAATGAAGATGGTGAAAAAAGTGATGAAAGCGAGGATGAGGATTTAGACAAGCAGATGGGTGAAACAGAAAAGGGTCAGGACAAGTTAGATGAAGAAGTTTGGGGAGATGAAGAGGATAATGAAGTGGATCAAGAGGAGAAAAAAGAAGAAGAAGGAAAGGGGGACGGCAAGGTGAATACCTTCTCTGTAGTAGATACTATGAATCTATCTTGTCCAAAGGACTTCTCTCATACTCGAAAAATTAAACAACGGTGACTTAAGAAGACACTTTTTTTGTGTTTTCATGTTTTCAACCCCTTAATGCCCTGAACAGGCCTCCTATTACCCATTAGCTCGACATCATAATTGTGTTAAATTTATTAGATTTTTGAGTGGCATTCCTTGTCCTCGGCTTAAAACAAAAGAGTTTTTTCTCCTAAGTGCTTAAAAATTCCCTCGCGTACAGTTCTTCCCCCCATAAAGTCCTCCTCCCCCCCCCCCCGACAATTCCCTTCATTGGGGAATCTAGTCCATAAATCGGAAAACGCTATGATGCTCTGAATCTCTAAGCACGAATATTTTTTTTTTTTCAAAGAGTAGAGTAGAGTAGAATATTTTTATTTACAACACATACATAAATAAATGTCACAAAACAGCGCACAAGCCTGGTGGCATACTTTAGCGCTGAAAATATTGCCAACGAAAATACACAGCCATTTTCTAACTAAATTTTACAACAACGAAAAAGAAAACCCTAATGAATAAAATGCTTAGCATGCCATAAGTTATTTCTTCACCAGTCTTAGAAATGTCGCTTGTTGTTGCATTCTCAAACTGATGCTGGAAAGTCAGGTTTTCCCTACATACCCTACATACCTCTGTCTACGATACCCTGTTTATACCCTACACTTACATAAATTACCTAATTAATATATTTTGATAACACATACAGAGTCGGAAAAAGATATGCAAGACGAAATAAATTTAATATGAAATCCCCCCCCCCCTCCGTAGAAAGCCAATACTATAAGAATATTCCATATCCGCTTTCTAATTAAAATTTAAAAAGATATGTTGTATTATTTATTTTGATGTATTTTATATTAATAATTCAACTGTAATTGAATGAAAATATTTTGAACAAATGATTTAAGCAGGCTCACCTAAAGCAGATATAATAATATGTAAATATAATAATATGTAAATAATATCTAAAGCAGATATAATAATATATAAATAATGAATGACAACAACTACTACTATAACTACTACAACTAAGAATGACAACTACTACTACTGACAACTCATTGCGGCACCAAGCCGCCTAAGGCCAACTCAGCTGTGCACACTCCTCTTCCACTCTAATATGTTCAAAACTTCACTCCTTACTTGTAGATATATAAGGTATACATAGATATATAAAATCGAATTCACGGGTTTGTAATATACGGGCTAAAGAAATGATTCGTTCTGTCCAATTCCCAAGGTAGTCAAACACTCAGTTATACATGATTTTAGTGTGTTTACGGAAACAAGTACATAATTGCAAAGTCAAGCTGGATAATATGGATTCATTTTGGAATATAATCCATAAATCTACATCAAGTAGTCTGAGCAAGACCTAATTTTCAGAATTTATGGCTCCAGTCACGGCTGCTCTCCCCAATCAGTTCTCTCCCTCTGTCTTGTGCGACACATTGATTTTGGGCATGACTGTATCGTCCCATTGGCTATTCCCCATAATACAGGGTGTCCACAAAGTCTGGATATATACGAATATTAAAAATTTACCGAAACTCTAAAAAACGGAATTTTAATACCAGTAGACACATGAAAAGAATCAGCTTATTATTTTGATTCCAAATATATAAGATTCATAAAGTTGAGTAGAATACGTCAAAAGTTACGAGCCTGAGAAAATTTGCCTGATTTTGAAACAGGGGAAACATCCCCTAAGATTCAAGGAATCTTAATTAAAATCACGCCATCATATTCAACGTACCAGAGAACCCTGCTCTAGAAGTTTCAAGCTCTTACATACGAAAATGTCAAATAAACTATCAAAATTTGTGTGTATCCAGACTTTGTGGACATTTGAGGGACGTATATTGATTTTCTCAGATAATAAATTAGTTGCGTCTCTCTTTATTTTGTTGAATATTTCATCTACCCTTTTTAATAATTGTGGCTTATTTACTATGTGCACTTAATGATGTTTTTACGCATGGAATCAAATTAAATTTTGGATGTAATGTCTATATGATTAGAATCTTAGAAATTTATGTTTTAGGAGGGTGAATCCCAAACTGTTGGTAAAGAGGACGCTCCTGAAGGTAATGACGAAAAAGACAAAGATGAGCCAAAAAATGATAAGAAGGAGGAAAAAGAGATCAATGAGCTTGAAGACCAAAACCCCGATGATGATCAAATTGACCCATATCATGGTAAGGACCTTTTTAAGAAATTTGAGCTTAAAGTAAGTTTACCTAATAATTCCATTGATTATTTAGTTTATCGAGTATGGTTGTCGGAGCCCTCAACATTGAGGTTGAACAGCATGTTGTCCAGTTTAAACATCTAAGAAGAACAGTAAAGAAGACGGGGGTCATAGATAAAGAGATTCGCACTCGTATTGGATAGGACAGTGCCTCTTTCACTAACTTTAGACACATTTGGTGTTCTTAAAATTAATGTGATAGGCTAAAACTTCGAGTCTTCAAGATTGATGACATCCCAGTTATACTGTACGGAAGAGAATGGTGGAAGCTAAATCAGTAGCAGAAGAATGGACTTCAAGGTTTTGAAAAAAATGCCTGTGAAGAATCCTCAGCATAATCTGGACACATCGTGTCTTAAATCAGACATTACGCCAAATGACTAGACAACCTCTATTCATGGACATATTCAGAACCTGAAGACTGAATAACCTGGTACTCGGTGCTTAGAAGAATGATGACCGATCACCGAAGTCTCATCTTTTGGTGTCCATCGACGGAAGCGTGGCAAGGGGAAAAACCAATGAACTCACTCAAGCAAACATACCATAGGAATCTACTAAAGCAAACATGTTCATACACACTGGGAAGAGGATATGGTAGCAGCGCATTTGAGGGACGAATAGCACATTTTGGCAGATGCCTTGGGTGCCTCTGAAGCACAAGAAGGAATAAGATAAGGAGAGCTCAAGTTTCCTATAGCCTAAGCTGACTTTGGGTTTAACCAACGTGAACTCAGTATGCTTACACTTTGAGGCACAACTATGCGTACCGCAGTGGGTCCCAAGCCGTTTTATTGGTGCTTCAAAATTATCAGAAGCCTAAATTAACCACTTAAGCCTTCTTGTCAAACCCACCATATCATAGCCCTTTTCTTCCTTTCTTTCTCTTTTCCTTTTCTTCTTCTTTCTTTGAATACTTATTCCACCTCCTGGCCATTTAAGGGAATTAGTGTATTCTACTGCATTAAAATCTGCTTTGTTCTACTTTTTATTGTTACTATAGGTCAGCAAGGCCCTGAACCGGAACCGGAACCTCTTGATCTTCCGGACGATTTGAATATAGACGGTGCTGATCAAGATGATGACAACGAGGAGGCTCCTGAAGAACCGCCCCAAGAAACTCCTGAAGTTCAGAGCAAAGAGATTGAAGATGCAGCTGAAATTGAAGAAAGCAAAGAATCGAAAACAGAAGAAGAAAAAATACAAGATGAAGAAATAGAAAGGGTAAGTTCCTTTTCTTTCGATTTGCACCAGTCTTTATGGCGGTAACTATCCTTTTAAAGCTAAATCTTGAGTTTCAGTGTTCCTATCTTATACATTTCCTTTAAATTAAAAGATTACGATGAAATGTTTTCGTACGTACATAAAAAGAAAAAATGGTTTTTGTTTTAACCTCTAGTCTTGAATGCAAACTGCTTTTCTTTCTCTCTCTCCCTCTTTTTTTTTCTCTCTCTATCTCTGTTTCCCTCTTTCTCTTCCTCTCTCTTTCTCTCTCTCTCTCTCTCTCTCTCTCTCTCTCTTTCCTTTTTTCCCCCCTCTCTTTCTCTGGATTTTCCTCCCTTCTCTTCTGCAACTTATTTGCACGAATGTTCTCTTTATTTTGACTTTCCCGGAAAAAATGTACTGTAAAAAACTGAAATCTGAAAAGTTGAGTCAGGCTACTAGAGCTAAATCATTATCGCGATTTGCCATCAGCGATTAAGACTCAAGACTTATTAGAAATAGCTAATAAAATATTTATTGTGTAATTGTTGGACTAAATGTAAAATGTTTTGCTTTTGTGGTGGAATAAATCCTGAGAAAAAAAAAACTGGAAATGTGACATCGTGACAAAATTGTATTTGCATAAAAGGTATTGCATAAATATTTTTTTTGTATTTTACAATTATTTTCATGAATTTTATTAAGTAAATTCAATTGCGAAGTTTGTCATTTGATGGGGAGATTTTGCCAAGTTTTCCTTTCTGCTTAGCAAAGAAAAAAAAAATACTAAAACAATAGAAACATCACTTTAGATTCAGAAATCAGCTATTGGAGTTTGGGCCGCGTAGTTTATCGCTTGGCCGAGGCAGCCCTTTTAATTGGCATTATTTCGCAATATCAACCAACTCTTGATAATAACTACAACATCCTCAAATCGACAAGAATGTTGCTTTGAATAATATTTAATAGTTAGGATGAAAAAAAATTGTAGTAAAAAAGACGCTGGAGGAAACTGCTAAAGACGTTATCTATCTATGTAAATGCTTTTTTCCATGACGTAACAATTGACGTCTGATTTCGTTTGTAGCCAGATTGCATTTCAATTGTTCCAAAACTTTTTCTAAACAAAAAATTTAGTTTCTCCTGCCCTTTCTCCCCCTTTCCTTCCTCTCTCTCAAATTGACAAGAACATTTTTTGTTAAAAAGAAACAATATTTCAATAATATCGTTACTTCTTGTTTCTTGGGAAAAAAAAATCCAGTTTATCCCGTCTTCTGAGCTAAACACATAATAACAAAATTCTTACTTCATAAAATTACGAAAATATCTTTCTATTCAATTTTCTTAGTCATTGTTACTTTTAATTTCATCCCAGTCACCTAATTTGTGGATATAAGCCCAGTTTATATATATAAAAGTTTGCTGGATGTTTTAGTTAGAATAATTTTGTGTACTTATTTCTTATCACTAATGGGCCCTTAGTGACAAATAATGCCAATTAAACAAAGCAAAATTTCAATTTTTTGATGTAATTCTGGGTTGTATATGCAGTTCAACTGGTAACAACTTCGGAAATTTAACAAATATACATTTTCTAAATGTAAGGAAGTAAGGATTCAGTTATTGTAGGGTTAAGTTCAGAAGAGGGGGCAAACTGCAGCGTTGCTACATAAAATATCTTGAATCTTGAAATGTCGTTAAAAGTAGTCTGCAGAAAGTACGGAGAAACATAGCAATTAAGTAAGAATGACGATACATAATGTAAATTTAGCCTTTCCCAGGGAGGACCAAATTTGTTGTCACTAGGCTATCTAATGAGAAATTGTTCCAAAAAAGAACATCAATGATCTTCATCTCATAGGATGTCAATTAACTCTATTCTAGGCACATTTGCAAGGATTGGCTGGTAGTGGGGGGGATGGAAACGTATGGACTGTGCTGAAAATGTACGAAATAACCCGATAGAGATATCGGAAGAAGACCCAGGCCCCTGGGCACGGATATGAATATGGAACCTGTTTGAATGAGAAAGGAGTCGCACCTAGTTCGAAAATCCTTTACAGTACTTGGTAATACAAAATTTCTTCTGACAAAAAAAATAATATTGATGACTGAAAGTAAAAATATGAGAATCAAGGGGTTATTTAGAATATAAATCATATTTTACCCTTTTTGGGTCATCTCTGCTGCACTAAGACATTTTATTGCATCATGTTTTGTATGCTGTTGTTAATGAGAAACACAAACAACATTAAAGTCCGATTCTTGTAAAGCATTGACGGATGAGGAATAATACAACTTTAGAATCCAAACTCTTTCGTTTTATACATTCGCTTTGTTTTTTTTTGTTTTTTTTTTGTTTTTTTTTTTTTTTTTTTTTTTTTTTTTTTTTTTTTTTTTTTTAGGTTTTTTAGGGATGTCTTCTAAATAAATGATTTGAGTCCTCAACTCTTTGTACTAATAGTTTTAATTACAAAGAATATCCTCTTATGAAACGTCTACCTAAGATGGCAGTTAAACTTACGACGTTATATAGCCATATAAAGTTACTTTTGTATGAATGTATTTTTCTTTTTCTTTGCCCAAACAAAGAAAAGAAGATAAGCGATAAAAAAATACTTAATCAACAGGATGAAAATAAGTCTCCAGAAGAGAGTCCAGAAGGTGAAACAAATGACCCAGAAGTTGAAGGCGAAGAACCTGAAAAAAGTAGTGAAACGGCTGACGAGGAGAAAATGGAGTCCACCCAAGCAACTGCTTCTGATGATAAATCTGCTGAATCGGAGACTCAGGCTGCTGAAGTACCTTCTAAAGGTTCTGCTGATAATGTACAAATGGAGGCTGATGCAGACGCAGAGCAAGGGGGTGCCAATGAAGAAGAGGCTAATAAAGAAGCCGAAGGAATTGGTGAGCATTTGATATTGTTACACTACTACAGCTTACTACAGCTGATATACTAAAATATGATATTTTATAAGCTGCTGGTTGCTGGAGTCCTTTCAAAGCAGTACTGACATTAGGGTGAAAATATTCTTTGTTACTGGTATTTATAATGAGAAACAAGGAGCGTCGCCGAAATATTCTGTTAGCAAAAATCCAACAAAACATTCAACGTTCTTTTCTGCAAACTAATTTGCTGCTTCTTCAGCAAACGTCAGGCAAACAGCCGTAAACATATAATATCCTCAATTGCCTGAAAATTTTGTCTACTGACCTTAGTGCAAGATTTCTTTTTGAACTAGGTATGTTACAATAACAACAAAAGAGTGTGCTATTCGATTTTCTATTCAACAATAATCGTATTTTGTATCGGGAAAATCAGAGCTGGATCTAGGGGCGGGAGTAAGCGCCTCAGGTGGGAAACATTGTCTACTGACCTTAGTGCAAGATTTCTTTTTGAACTAGGTATGTTACAATAACAACAAAAGAGTGTGCTATTCGATTTTCTATTCAACAATAATCGTATTTTGTATCGGGAAAATCAGAGCTGGATCTAGGGGCGGGAGTAAGCGCCTCAGGTGAGAAACAAACTAAAAAGTAAAATTATAGAAAAAAGACTTCGGAAAAAGAATTAATTGAATTTGAAATTATGTAAATTGTGATACCCGAGTGTTTTATCAAGTATAATTATACGTATTTAGTAGCCTCTGGCCTTGTATATTGAGATGATTGAGCGGTGTAATGGGAGTAGGTGAGGCTTCAATGATTGTCCGGTGCTCAGCTGGTTAGGTAACCTAGGTAGGTCCCTCTGTTCATAATTTTAAAAGTTTCCAGGGGGGGGGGACTAATTCACTAAAATGCAGGAAGGCAAAGATTTTTTACTGAAGACACAAAATAAGTATCTTTCGAAATCTAGGGGCGGGGCTTTTTACTCATTTTCCAATATAATTCGTCTGGTTTAGGGTTTCGACAAGCCACAACTCCATAGAATAAATTCCAGCATACTGGCCTAGTGACACAATGACACTATCATTTCCTTTAGTGTTTATTAAGTAGTGGTTACCTTAATTGACGGATATTGGTTATAAGGCTCCTTCGTCTTTGGACTTTAACGTGATAAAGGTGAATATCAATGATAAGACTTAAGTGGAACACAGTTCTACTTTTCTAATTTATCTTAGATTTGAAACAATTCATGTTTACAAGCGCGATCTTTTTCAGTTGTCTTGTAAGGAAAGGAGAGACAGTAAGAAGGAAAATAATAAAGAAAAAATAGTAAGGAAAATAGAAGCAATAAGGAGGCTAAGAAGAGGTGGTTATGACGACGGACTCTTTTAATTATCTCATACATGAATTAATGACTGAGAACGGAATCTGTTCTCAGTCTTCAAAAATAGACTCCTTATGAATTACTAAAAGATCAGACTTACTGAAAGAAAAGCTAGAAAAGTAATACTTTAAACAAAAAAATATATTATTTCAGATAAAGTCTTTGATTCTGAATTCATTTTATCCATATTCATTCTTGAAAAAAAAATTCATTTAATTTGTAAAAGAAAAAAATGCATTTTCAACTTTGATAATGCTGATTATATGTATAGTAATGTTTTATATTAAAAGTGTACTATGTAAATGTTTATTTCATAAATGTTACGCTTCATATCTAATTAACCTAGCCCACTACCATTTATCTAGGTTTTTTGAATAAATAGTATTATGTGTCTTTCAAAAGTAATGGGAATAAAATATGAGTTGATAAAACCGAAAACGAGCACTTTTAATGAATTATGTACGTGTTATTAATAAATTCCATTGTTTTCCAGGGAATACATTCAACCTTCACTCTAAAGGAAAGTTGTAATATTTAGTGTTGACTAAAGGGGAAGGCGGCGGTAGAATGTACATTCACCCCCTCACCCTCCTCCTTAGAAAAAACTTACATCCGACACAGGAGAAAATATAGTACAGGCAAATGGAGGTTTGACCCGAAACAAATTGCAACAGAAATGATTCTTACATCATCTTGTAGAGAAAACAAAACTGAACAACATATCCATTTTCGCATATTCTGAGTCGACGCAAAATAACCTTTTTTTGGCTTTTAATGCGATTTTTTTTTACGTTTTCCAAAAAAAAAAATATAATTTTAGTATCCGACCGTTTTTCTTGAAATGAAGTATGATTCTGATGCAGAATGACAAGCTGAGACAGAACATGAAGCCGGATTGGGTGTCTGGTGCAAAACAAAAAAGTTTCACTATCATCAATATGCGTTGCGGTAATTTTTGTAAAGACAATCAATCGGCACTTGTTATTCAACAAATGATCGGTTGTTCGTAAAAATACCTGAACTAGGCACTAGTATAAGACACTTCGAAGGCTACGTAATGCAATAAAAATGAAAATCGTCACATTCATCACTCAGTTTTTTAAAGATTTCAAAGTTTATTCCCAAGATTTGACTGAGAAATCAATTAGACGAAGACCTCAAGTAATGCCAGAAAGTCGAGTAGAACATCAGTCCACTGTCGAACATCAAAGCTTTGGTTCCAGTATTTGGACATGGTTGCGATTCTACGAAACTTTGTAAAAGGAGAACGAACTGGGTCATGGGAGCTCCATTTGAAGTCTACCTCAGACATGTTAACTTACCTGGCGGCTGCAGGACACAACCACTATACGAAATCATGCCATCTTTACCTCTAGCGAATGGACAAGCTCCAAGATACCCATCCTACGGTCTACCAGGCTTTCCAGAGTGGCATGCATGTAGTAAGACGTTCTGATAGATTCTGGGCTGGACTCTCCACAGATCTTGTCATTGAACAGGAGCTTATGCGCTCTGTTAAAACCTCTGGTGGCCTTACCAACGGCAGTGGCATGACAGAGGCTCAGAGGTCCTTATGGGTTTTGTCGTGACCAGTCTGCTCTACAGTAAACCTTCTGTTGGAACGTATCTCACAAATTCTGTACGTTACAAGTGATCAGCACAAGGAGATGTCAGAGCCGATGCAACTGAGATACTGCAAAGATACGCAGACGATTATCGAGTTTCTGGTAAGGGGTTCACCATTTGAGGGAGATGTTCAGTTAAGAAGCATAGCAAATGGTCTAACTGCCTATCCGTCTGCCAACGTTGATTCTGCCAAAGATGTGGGCCTATATGTCATTGACGCCTTGTGTGGACAGGTGGTCTGTGATTTTGTGTTACTCCGAAAACAACTGTCAATCCTTTTTACCACCAAGAAAAGACCAAGGGGAGAGTGCAAACGACTAGACCCGACTCTTCTTTTTCAGAGGTTTATTATGATCGCGAAAAGGATCAATCTTACGGAAACTGAGTACTTTCAACACGAACTGTGTTCCTACCCAGCTTCACTTTTTGACAGCTCCTGCTTGCTCCGGACTGCGAACAAACCAGAACTTGCGAAGGCCATAGCCCAGGTGTGCAACCTTGAGAAGCATTTATTTCCCCTCCCCGAAGGCACTCGATATATCCTAGACGGAGGAGCTCTGCTGCACAGGATACCATGGACAAAAAATCAAAGATACCTGGAGATTTTAAACCATTATGCAACTTACGTGACAGGAAAGTACCCTTCTGCCACTATCGTTTTCGATGGCTACGATGGTGGGGCTTCCATAAAAGATATGGCTCACTCGCAGAGGAGTCGTTCAGTTGGCCATGAGATCTTCTTCACAACAGATATGCAGCTCAAGGTGAAGAAAGAAGAGTTCTTATCTTGCAAGAAAAACAAAGCCAGGTTTATCTGCGCTTTGGCTGATCATCTCCGTGCCAAGGGTGTCTCTGTCTCCCAGGCATCAGGTGACGCAGATGTCCCGATTGTGGAAGCTGCTGTTGCCTCTTCACGGTATCACGACACTGCCGTAGTTGGGGACGATACCGATCTATTGGTTCTCTTATGCTACCACTGTGACTTGTCAAGCAAGAAACTATTCTTCGCACCTGAGCCAAAGTTGAATAAAGCTCCCCGAATATGGGACATACACACCCTGAAAGAGAAGCTGGGACAATATACTTGTCATCTGATCCTTTTTGCTCACGCCCTGTTAGGCTGTGACTCTACTTCGCGAATCCACGGTGTGGGAAAAGGTCTTGCACTGAAGAGGCTGATAGAAGACAATGATTTCCGAACATCAGCTGAAGTGTTCATGCAGAAGTCTGCTTCGAAGGAAGGAATCAAGACCCCTGATGAAGACGCCCTGCTGATCATATACGGTTCGTCGAAAGGAGGGAACTTGAACAAACTCCGCAGAGAAGTTTTTGAAAAGAAAGTGACAACGGCAAACTCTTTTGTTCACCCAGAACATCTGCCACCAACTTCTGATGCAGCCAAATTTCATAGCTATGGAGTTTTTATCAAGCTCAGGCATGGACCGGGGAGCCTGATCCGGAACTGAAAGCCGAGGAATGGGGATGGAAGAATAAAGATGACTTCTTGTACCCATTAACAACTGACCTCCCACCAGCCCCGCGTATGCTCCTTAAGATCGTGAAGAGCTCCTGTCTTGTACTGTTTAGTTCAGCGTGGTTTAGGTGCTTTAAAAACGGCTTAGTTTGTACTTGAGCATGCAGAACCTGCAAGGGAACAATGTGTTCCAACTCCCCAAAACTCGACAGCAACAATGATGAAGAGAACCTAGATCCCTAGTTGTTAATCCATTCCAAATGAAGAAGTTGTAAAACTAGTCGGAATCTGATTCTCTATTTTGTATTTTTTGTAGGATTGATTCTATTTAATAGACTGTGAAGATTAGACACTATGTGTTGACCCTAAATAGTATATGAAGAGTGTTTTAATTGTGATTTACGATACTGACCATTGAAAACCAGTTCGGTTTGTAATTCACTTTCCCTAATTATTTTCTAAAAAAAACGATTTTTTTTTCTGGTTCAGTGAACAACCTGTTTGATTCTATTTTAGGTCTCAGCTCGTGATTCTACGTCAGAACCACACTTTCATTCAAGAAAATCGGGCTGTAACGAAAATTGTATTTTTAGGCGAAAAAAAGTCGAAAAAATACAGTTACTTTTTGTATGGTGCTTCTTTACGCTAAATCCGACTTTGTTTTTGGTCTCGCCATGTTATTTTGGGTTAGAATCATACTTCAGTTCAAGAAAAACCGATGTCCACGAAAATTGCGATTTTTATTCGAATAACGGAAAAAAATAGCATTAAAAGCCAAAAAGCGGTTATTTTGCGTCGACTCAGAATATACGAAAATGGATTTGTTGTTCAGTTTTTTTTCTCTACAAGATGGTGTAAAAATCATTTCTGTTGCAAATTGTTTCGGGTCGACCTCTTTTTGGAGCTCATTTTCCTGTACTAATAATGATATGACCAAGAAATTTCACAAAAGTGCTCACCACTGTAACCGCTTAGCTATAACAGGAAAACCCGTTTAGAATATCTCATAGGAGATCGCAGACTATCATTTCAGATAACTATAAAGAGTGAAATTTGAAGCATATGCGGCTGAAAGCTGTTAGTGGTATTTTTGTCAAATTCCTTGAGTAAAATACCCCCCCCCCCAAAAAAAAAAAAATCCTTGATACGGCCTTGTAGACTTGCATTAAAAAATGCGGATAAAAATAGATGACAAGAAGTTCACTTATATTTATTTTTTTTTCTATATCTCTAACCAGACGTTCAAGGAGCGGAGTTGTAGGTCTTGGTTCTTTCATAAAAGCAGTACATACCTCTTTGAGGTGATTTTTGGATTATTTTGAGTTTCCACAGAGCATCTTCTGGAAATAGTTTGTTCCTCTTCGACTTTATTTAAACTTCTAGGTCTGTCTGAAGCATAGGAACGGGTAGAATTGGGGTGCTCGCCTTTTTATTTTTTGGGGTCCTGTGTTAAATTGTTACATTTTGGATGCATCAATCTGGATATTAGACCCCAAAATTGACAAAAGAGACACAATGCAACTATGGGACTTCACCCAGAAACTTGTGGATCGCTCCGATATGCCGATTAATACAAGAAAATAGCAGTTCATCCTCATCATCTTCTGTACCAGTTCCACTACCTTTTACTGGTTTTTTAAACCCATCCACAATTGACATATACTTCGCTAGTGAATTCTCCCATTTTAATTGAGCAACTGTCCATGGCATTTAGCCAGCGTCTAGCCCTAGTTCACTTATTATCACGGTGTATCGTTTTTGCGCAGAATTCCTTTCTTTGGTAAAACTGTTGTTATACTTTGCTTTCAACATAATGAACTTTGCCATATCCTCTTTTGTCCCTTGAAAACGAAACAAATTTTTAACAAATCAAATGGCTCCAACAAAGATTTTTACTTCATTACATTAACAAAATTTCTATGGATCTTATTTGGTATTCGGAACGAGTCATTCATAAGAAATAAGTGCAAAAATAGTGTCAACCACCAAAATCAACAAAGTATTATATATAGTCTAGTGCTATATCTGCCCCCATTCGTAGGGTTGAGGTGCATTGTAAGGGTAGCGATTCGTATATTAGGAATCAACGCTAAAAGACACATCAAGTGGTGTGTTAATTTTGTACGTAAAGAAATAATAAAAACTCTAAAATTACCCACCTGATTATATCCCAGCTTTCCCTTAATGCCTGGAAATATACACAAATTTATTTTATTTTATCTTCTTTTTTTTCAAATCGGGATTATTTGGCATTATTAGTCAACTCTTCTTGAGAAAAAAAAATATTCGAAACCAATAAAATCACCGAACTTTTGTCTGCAGTCTAGGGCTATAGGCAGGCATTAGATGATGAGGATGGAACATAGATAGTCTGGAAGCTACACTAATAATTCAACAAATGTAAATTTTCTGAATGTGACAAAATAAATATTTTTTTCTTAGTTTTTAGTTCAGAAAAGGACATTAAAAAGACTGTTATCAAACAAAATAATGAGTAAAAAAGTGAGAATTTTTATTTCCTTTTGCAGTTGTTGCGTTCCTTGTTTCTACGTATACTTAAAAGTATGGCTCTTTCTCTCCTTTTCCTTTCTTTTAACTCAATACTTTTTTAATTAAAAGCATCAATTTGGATTTGAGAAACGATGCAAGAGATTCTCAGATACTTTGCTATAATAATTTAACATATAAATAAAATATAAGTCACAAGTTTATCAAATAATTTTTTTTCTATGACTCCAACATAAAATCCCACACTCTCATTGGGCTTTTTGTTAGCTAAATTCGTCGGTTTATGCAAAAAAATTTCCGAGTCCGATTCAAGAACCCCACGAAAATCCAACAATTTATTCGGGATAAAACAAGATCGTGGATCTTTCGGACACACTCAAGTTTAATTGTGAAAATATTTTCTTCCTCCACAAATAGGTTTCTCCAACGAGTATAATCGATATTTAATTCCATTTAAATAATTTTTATTCGAATTGTTGTTCATTCCTTTATCTTTTTTGTTTTAGGTGTTTCTCAAGTTCAGCAAACAGCAGGTCATCAAGGTCCAACTTCAGCCAAGGTCGAAAGTCAACGCATAAAACAAGAGCAGCTGGAAGAACGTATTCAAAAACAGCCTGGCCTATCAGATATGAAACGATCTCTTGCTGATCAAGCTGGCAATGAAAATAAACGGTTAAAAACCGTAGAAAATAAACAAGACAAGCAGACAAGTGAAGACGATGCTTCCTTACTCGAAAAGACAGAATCTGAAGCTTACGAACACATTTGGGAATCAGAGCAGCACTTCGATGCCGAAACAGTGGATGCAGCTACAGAGGTCTCTCTCTTACTCTCTCTCTCTCTCTCTCTCTCTCTCTCTCTCTCTCTCTCTCTCTCTCTCTCTCTCTCTCTCTCTCTCTCTCTCTCTCTCTCTCTCTCTCTCTCTCCCTCTCCCTCTCCCTCTCTTTCTCCCTCTCTCTCTGCGTTTCCATCTATATATCTATCTCTCTCTTTCTTTCTCTTTCTATCTGTCTAATAGGTTTTTTTTTTTTACAGGATTGAAAACAATTTTTATATCGGCTTACATTTTTTTCTTTTCTAGGAGCAAGCAAAAGAAAGACCCGTGCCCAGGGAAGAAGGGGAGAAACCGGCAGATGATGAAGACATTCCTATGGAAGAAGAGAAAGAGGAGACTGGCGAAGATAATGCTCTTAATCAAGAGTCTGAAAAAATACGAGGAACAAAACCATCGGACAGGAGAAAACGTAAGCAGTTAAATTATGTTATAGAGCAACCCTACTGCTTTTGTAGTTGTAAAATCGGAAATGGGAATAGTAAAACAGAGAATAAGGGTTTCTATAAAGTTGTTAGAGTAAACAAGAAGCAAAATGGTATGGTCTCAACTGCCAAAATAAACTAAGGAATATTTTAAATTGGACTCATATAGATCATAGAATTATCTCTTCGAGCCTTTAGTTCAAAAATGACATATTTTCTATATTTTTAAGAAAAGTTCTGAAATAGTCAGTTTAGAATTCTCGAATTCTTATTATATTTTTTTAACTAGAGATCTGAAACTTAGTAGCGGTAAGATACGGAAGCTCGAAAAACAAAATCCGGTATGGGGTCCGTGGAACACAGAATAAAATCAGTCCAAAGTTATAAAAACTTTCAGTAATTTTCCAGAAAAAATCGAATTTATTTTTTCTAGCTTACTAAATCGCATAATCGAGAAGCTAAACGAAACTGTCATCCTAAATTAAACTTCTTAGGGGTGTCTTTTGGCTTTTTGGAAACCATCCGGAGATGAGTGTTGAGGTGAGGTCATTAGATCTTGTAATCAGGACATCCACCAGAAGGGATGGTCGAATCTCAACCAAATTCGTTAGGAAGTAAGAGCTGGTGATGACTTCTGGGGATAAGAATCTGATTTGTGTTTGTCGGGGGGGGGGGGCCTTATATGTATGTCATCAGAATAAATAGCAGAAAAAGTTGTTGAATCTCGAATAAACTCGATGTTAAAAAGTTGCACTTTTTAAAAGTGCCTAGTTGCACTTTTGGGGATATGTATGTAGCTCAACATATGTCGAGGGAAGATGGGTGCTCCTAAATTCTGGTCATCAGAACATCTAACGAAAGGGGTTATCAGATCACAATCAAAGTTTTTTCGTAAGAGTATGTGGCCCAGTTCCACCTTTGTGGCTTTCGGATTCAATCCTTCCTCTATGAGGGAGATGGAGGAGGTCCTTTAATTCTAGTCATTGGGATGTCTACTAGAAAAAAAAAATGACCGAATCTCAATCAAACTCTCTGGGAAGTAAAAACTTGCGCCTGATTTATGTTTTTTTCTGCTCAGATGTAACTCGCTTACAGTAGGAGAAAAGAAGGGGTTCCTAATTTCTTCTCATCAAGAGATCTGTTCAAAGATGCTACCGGGTCGAACCCTATCAAGTTCGGTTAGAGGTAAGAGTAAGTTTGCAGCTGTCTTATAGAGCTCTGTATCCATTCTGATCTTTAGGAGTTCATAAATTCTTGTCATTACGGGGTCTTTCAAGATAGTCTGTTGGATATGAGCCCCACTTTTTAGGAAGTAAGAGCAAGAATCCAAGCTTTGTTCTTAGGGAGTTTGTAACTGATCCAACCTTTACGATGAGAAAGTTTCCCGAAGTTCTTGTCATCAGGACAGGGCATCTACCAGAAGTTGTTGAATTAAAAGAAAGGGAAAAAAAACTTGGCTTGAAGCAAGAGCTACTAGGCCAGTTGTGTTCCAGTAGATAAGGGTATCTAGCGAATTTGGTTCTTAAGTGTAAAACAAGCTTGGATGAAAATAAGAGTGTCACACTTGTACTTTAAAGAAGTTTCGTGGTCAGTGTGACGTTTGCGGGTGTATGTGGGTCCCTAAATTCCTTCTATGACGATATATACCACATGCCAGAGGTTGTGGAACCTCGACCTATCTTGTTGTGAAGCAAGAGTAAGTGTCCGAATTTTGCCTTTTGGGAATTTGTGCCCAATCCGGCCGATATATTTGAAAGAGTCCCATGAGTGCTTGTTGTCAAGACGTTTACCAGAAGGTGTTGTTGGATCTTAAAGAAATTTGGTTGGAAGTAAGAGCTAATGTAATAGTTGTGCTTTTGGGGGGATCAGGGCCCAATCTTACATTTGTTACGGAGGTAATGGGGGGATACCTCTCAAACTCCTATTATTAGGACATCTAGGAGAAAGGGCAGTGGGGTCTCTGCCAAACTTGGTGAGAATTAAGATTATATCTTATTCATTGTGCTTGGGCAGTCTATACCTTTTGTTGTCCTCTTTTGGGAAAGGGCTCTATGTGGGGTAAAACGGTTACTAAATTCTTGACGTCAGTATATTTACCAGAATGGATTGTCGGATCTTAACGAAATTTCGCGCTAACGCTGCATTCTTTATTTAGTAAATCAAGTCACTTTACATTTTAGACACGAGTCTTGGCTTCTTCAGATACCGTTTGTGGCAGTTGAAGCAAAATTCTTATTGCCAGAACCCTCACCACAAAGCAACATTGAATTCCGACCAGGCTTAGTGGGAAATGAGATTTAGTGCTCTAGTCGTGCTATGCAGCGTCTGGGTACAATTCAATCTCTTTTGAAGGAGTGGGGGGGGACCTGTAAGTTCATGTCCTCAAAACATGTACAAAAACATGGTGCTGTATCTAAACTAAACCTGTTAGAAAGTAATATTGGGCTAAATATCCTTGTATTTCCTTTGCGGATTCGTACCTGATCCAATCTTTGCAGGGAGAGGGATCCATCCCTTATTGCCATCATGATATCACCAGAACGGGTTGCCATATAAAAGAAGACTGATTGGAAGGAATAGCTATTGTCTTACTTATGTTCTTTTTTGGCTCTCGGGCCAATCCTATTGCTCTGGGGAATAGGGGGATGGGGGTCTCTATACGGATATCATTTTCAATCCTCTCGACGTGAAAAAAATTATTCGGCTAGATTTGTTTAAAAATCCCAAGTAATGATTAAAAACAAGTTCTTCCTTCTCTGTAGTGTTTCTGTTGATTGTCAAAAGTCACCAACTACCAGTAGCAGTTAGTTGAACCGGCTCAAACGTAAATCTATTTTATAGTGAACTGCTATCTGTCAAAAAGGAAGAGAAAAATCTAATATGAACTTCAGCACACATTTTGCAGATCCAAGTTGGTCATAAATGGATTTTATTTGATCTTAGGCGAAGACGGTAGATTGTGCGAATGTATGCAGGAGGCTAACTAATCTTTTTTTTCTGTAATTCTTTGGGTCCATTTTTGGTACAATTGACTGCTTTATTGTCGATTATTGTTCACTACCTTTTTTTCAGCTGAGGATGAAACCCCAAGTGGTGCTGAACCATCTGAGGAACATGTTGAAGTAGAAGGTGAAATAGTTAAGACGCATGGTGCTGCCCGTGGAAATTCGACTGAATTTTTTACTAACGTCAATGTTGAAGAGGACGCTCAAAGATTAAGTCAGGAGGACATAGATCACCTTCGTTTAGAACTAGAAAATCAGGTGGCCCTTTGGTCTGAAGTAAGTTTATGTTTTTTGTGTGCTTAATTAAAGTTTCCATATGTACTGTAGCGTATCACTTTTTGGCCCCCTTTGGCACCAGACAAAACTTTGTCTCTTTAGATATCAGAGGCATATTCATTCGCCAGATGTGCATCTTTTGAACGTTTCTCTAGAAGAAAAAAAAAAAAATCAAGTTTCATGCTTTCGGTTCAGAGGTATGGTAGGGTGCTATTTTGTGTCACTGAATAGTTTCAGAATAATAGTTTCTGGATTGTGTAATTTACTTACTTAATCCTAATGCCGGAATTACATTAAGAGCGTTGTCAGCCTTCTCCGCGTGGGGCGGTCTGCAGCAAGGGCCTCTGTATCAGACAGGAAAATTCCAGCCTGGTCCAGGAATTTTCCGAGACTATCATTCCACCAGGAATTGGGTCTTCCTCTTGGACGTTTCCAGCCACTACTGGTTGGTTCAAAGTCGTAAAGAATCCGAACTGGAGTGTCGGTAGGCAGTTGCAAAAGATGTCCGAACCATCGAAGTGGTCCCTCAGCAACCAGGTGCGACAAGGGTGACTGGGAAGTCATACTTCGTAGGCGGTCTTTGCTTGACTTGTTCTCTGTATTCTCTTCCCTTTTTTTAGAGGAATATTTTGTGAAATGTTAAAATGCACATGTATAAAACGCAGTAAGTGCTCTAATTTGATATTTCTTCCTGTCAAATAGTAATTAAGGTTAAACATCCAGGGCTAACTTATGCAATCTCAGGCTGTGGAGTTTGTCATATAAGATGACTGAATTCAAATTTACATGAGAATAAGATATATTTTTCTGGTTACATTTCGCCTGATTTTCTTCGTTTTCATAAAGCCTATCCCGCCACTATAAAGAAATATCTACTGAGATAAAACATGCTAGGAGTTTCTCCGAATAGCCTAGGCCAGTCGTTGGCAACCTACTGCTCACGAGCCGCATGCGGCTCTTTTGTCGTCAAAGCGTGTCACTTTTCGTCTTTCTGATTCGAGTATCTATTCTGGATTTTTACTATTCTAACCGTTCTAGTTAGTTGGAGGCTCTCAGTCCATCAAAGCCTTGAAAGCTAGTAAGTTGAAACTTTTGTTTTTGTGGTTTTTTTTTCTTCAGATACCTCGATTAATTGAAATGTTAAATTACCGCTTTTTTTTCTTTTTTTTTTGCTTGTTTGCTGCGTTTGACAGTATTTAGTTGTGTTTGTGATCACGTGCACTGACCAAATTTTGGAAGAAAAAAAAAAACGCAGAATAGGAAAAGGCATTAAAAGAAAAAAAAAAAAATGAAATCATAATACACGAGCCCGTTTATGTGTTTTGTATACTGATTCCATTGCATGTATTTGTGCTTGAGTGAAACACGGCAGGATGTAAGCTAAAATGTGTCCTTTACGTTGCAGCATCGTCAGTGGAACGAGGCTCATTATTCAGAGGCAATAGAAGCCTGGTCAAAATACGAAGCAGTCGTATCTCCCCTTGCTCAAGATCTTTGTGAACAACTCAGATTGATTTTAGAGCCTAGTCAAGCTTCAAGACTTCGTGGTGATTACAGAACAGGAAAACGTTTAAATATGAGAAAGGTAATTATTACATATACTTCTCTCGGTAAACTGAATCGACAGATTTTTATTTGTCTTTAATTTAGTTGTTGCATATCTGTGCATTTTTCTGAAAAAGATCCCAAAAGAGGGCTTTTCTGTTTAATATGAGGTCAGTTATAATTCCTACTTGATTGAGAAATAATGTAAATTTAATTAACATTTGTGACAAATATGCGCATTAAATGTTAAATACATGTCAACATTTTGAAAGAGCAGAAGCGCCATCTCTAAATCCGTATTTGGTGTGTATTATTCAACTAAAATGTTCGGATTTATAAAGGCCAAAATTCATATTATCTGATAGCAGTGAAAGATTTTATTTTATCTAAACTGTTCGAAACAAATTTCTTGTTCTACGAAAGGAGAAGCTCATTGCATAGAAAAGAAAAATGAAAAGGGTGATCATTGTCAAAACTTACTATAAGTGGTGTTGAATCGTATTTCTCTTTGTTCCTAGGAAAAGTTTTTAGAATAAGTGTCAATAGAAATTGATTTCATTAACTTGCTGAGGAATAAAATCCTATGTTTTTATTCGTTTTGCAAAAATGGGCTTTTGAATCCGGTCGTGAGGGGTTGAAACGTTGTGAAGCTTTTCGTGGTGAATTCAAAACCATAAATTTGATGTTTTTAGTACTGATAGTTTTTTCTAGGGTAGGGGGATATTTATATTTATTGTGATTCATACTCTTAAGGAATTTAATACTTAAAAAGCAGAATTGCTCGAATATATTTGGAATTCATCGTAAAAAGAAGTTAGTAGAGGCACAGTGAAGCTTTCGTATGTCAAAAATGTACTAATCTGTGTTATTTTTATCTATTCTTCTATTTTATGCATCGTTTATGTTGTTTTTAATGTTCTATACTACCCTATGAGTTTGTAGTTTGTTTTCTATCTAGGCTATTTCTACTGTTTGGTCGTGAAGTATTGCTGGGGTAATTTACCCACAAATACATTTTATAATTTACCCACAAATACCTTTTGCAGAAGAATGTGGTTTTAAAGCTGTAAAAATAAATCTGTTGAAATTAGATTCACGATCGCATTTTGTTTGAGGATAAACTCAACTTCTAAATAAAGCTCATTGTTAAAAAATCTTTAGTTGGATTGAAACTTTAGGATGCAATGCGTGTCCTGACAGTGAGTTCAGTTTGCTAACTGAATGAAATATGAAATATAACGTTTGTTTTAGAAACAAAGTATTGCTACATATAGGTCATTATTGAACTATCACTCAATCTGTTTGCCCCCTCGCCATTGCTTTGACATTTCTGATAATGAAGCATCGGTTTTATTTTCTTCGTCATAGAAATAGCTGCCTTTGATTAAAAGCATGCTATTGTAGTTTCTCTTATAGCCCATTGTTTTTGTTGAAATATCAGTCTCTGGAGAATAGTATACAAGTAAATAAATAAAAAATAATATATATATATATATATATATATATATATATATATATATATATATATATATATATATATATATATATATATATATATATATATATATATATATATATATATATATATATATATATATATATATATATATATATATATATTGGGAAGCACGGAACCTTTGCCCTTTACTGGACAGCCCATGTTCTCTTAGCCCCATTCCACAAGAAGGTCAGTAGTTACAGTCTAAAATCTGTTGTGCTATATTTTGTAAATAGTTTAACCTATCCACTCAAGCTCGGTACGCTAGATCGATTGGTCCAACATATTTTTCTGTGTTTTAGATGTTTTGTGTTTCCAAAAATGTTTACCTCTCCATTTCTTGCTTTGATAAATAATTTGAAATGAGAACTTTTGACGTCAATGCCTGTCTTGGAGCAATAAAAACACAACTCATTTCATAAGAAATAGGTCACTAGTAACAGTCGAAAACCCAAATGGTATTACTGGATGTTTTTTGCTCTCAGCTAAAAATTATGCCAGGTGACATATGGCATTGAAATGGAGTTCCAACTTTTAACCCAGTATTTCGAATGCTGAAACCCACTTTTGACGTCGGACGAAATTTTGTATGAAAAATATGAATGATGGGCCAAGTTTACTTAACATTGAGCATTTATTTTCAAAACTATGGATTTTTCCAATAAGGCCTAACGAGATGTAGTGAGGGAAGGTTAAATTAATAAATAAGAGGGACTTTTGCTTATCAATTCCCGAAATTTAATGATATGTATTTAAATAACGGTAAAAAACCAGTAAGACAGTAAGATAGTAGCTACAGCAATCTTGCAAATTGAGAAAAAAAATTGGGAGGGGACCTACAAGAAATTATCTCAACAGATCTCAACCACCGCTTTTGGCGTCCTCTGTGTAATGTTAGTTGTGGAGTTTTTTTCCTTTTTTTTAGTTACTAAAATGCGACCAAAGATGCACCAAAGAAATTTTAATTAGCCTTGTATCTATTGGCTGATATTTTCATGTTAATTTTGGTGATATAATTTTGATATAGAGTTAACAAAGAAACGGTAGACCGAAATTTTTTGAATTTCTTCGTTGTTGCCATCTTAAAAGAAAGCTCTCCGTTCTTGCTAATTTTGAATCTTTTTTTTGTGTGTGTTTGTATAGACAGATTCCAGGAAAGAGGAGGAGGGGTAATTTAGATTTTCTTTCTCCCTTCATTCTGAATCTACGCTTCGGCACTGTTGTGCAGGAGTTGTCATAGTTAAAGAAATATTGTGACCAGACATGTCAAGGGAACCGTTTCTCTTTTTTTTTCTTTTTTTTCATGTTGATTATGATTTTTGCAGGTCATTCCATATATTGCTAGTCAATTCCGAAAAGACAAAATTTGGCTGCGTCGTACCAAACCTTCAAAGCGGCAGTATCAAATAGTTTTAGCCGTTGATGATTCGTCCAGTATGGCTGACAATCACTCAAAGCAGCTGACATTTGAGTCATTGGCTATGATCTCGAAAGCACTGTCGTTAGTTGAAGCTGGTGAACTTGGGGTTGTCAGTTTTGGAGAAACAACTAGATTGGTTCACGACTTGTCTGAGGCTTTTACAAGCCAAAGTGGTGGAAAGTATGTAGATCCATTCAATTAGTATCGTGTTGCGGGAGCAACTCTACTTTCTCTCTTTTTTCACACTGGTTCAGCGGTCAGGAAAATTAATAGAAAAATTAAAGCTTTTTCTTGCGTATGGGGATCCTGTAACGGAGAAGAAAAGCTCCTGTGAAATTTGAAAAACTTCTTGTATTCTAGAAAAAAAATAGCTTATTAAATAATACCACAATTAAACAAAGTAGCTATCCTAGCTCTGAAAGTTTTCTAGACGTTTACCACCCCACCTCCCCCCCCCCACCCCGCGGAAAATACCCCCGTAGAAAATAAGGTTTCCAAATTTGAGATTTTTATTTGAGTTTTGTTTTTTAGTTTTGTTGAAAAGTGCTAAGGAAGGGCAAAAAGAGGAAATTACACCCCATAAGTATCTTGAAAACTTAGAAAAAAAAAACCGCAAACCATTTTTGTTGAAAAGACTTCCATATGAACGTTGGAATTTTTTGCAATAGCGGGTGCCAAATTAAAAAAAAAAGAAGAGAAAAAAAATAAAAAGGATAAATTGATAGGATAGTTGACTTTGGGAACCAACAAATTCTAAATTGTTTAAGTTTTTACTGACGAAAGCGTTGCCAAATTCTATTAGTGAGTTTTTCTTATCTCCCAAGTGTAAAACTACCACAAATCACCATTAACAAATAAATGAAACCCAAAACTAAGAGGATTTAATATAGATAACCTATTCAAACTCAAAACGAGTAAAAATTATAATGAGTTGTATTGATCACACCCATGTCATTTTTTGGCCAGAACATAATTTGCACTTCACTAAAAAAAAAAATAATAATAATAAAAACCGTGTATTGTCAGTTAATTTATATATTCTGATCTTTATTCCTTATAGTCTTAATACTTCTTTATGTATTAAAGTCAGACAAGTGAAAATATTTAAAATGTGTTTTGTATTGCTTTTACAAAATCAAACTTGTTTCTTAACTTTTGTAACACCAGATTAAATGTGAAACGGAATATAAAGTTTGTTCACCTGAAATCTAGCCACATTCACTGCTTTGTTTTTCTGTTTTTTTTTTTTTTCTATTAGACTCCATAGTTTTTTCTTTTAAGATTATTTGACTTTATTTCTGCTCATTTTTGGTTTTATGAGACTCTTTACTTCTCTTTAAAAAACTTGTTCCGCATGTTCTCTATTAACAAATGCTATTTGTAAGTATTTAAATAAAAAGAGAACAAGTTTTTCAACTGAAAGTAAAGAGCAACATCAAAACCTTAAAAGAACAGAAATTATTACGTATGTGAAAGGGGTTGCCTCCTCCTCAAGACCTCGCTCTTTACGATAAAGTTTGTTTTTATAGAATTTTAAAACAATGCTTATTATTCTAATTAACCGGTCATTGCGTTTTAGGAATCGTTCTTAAAGAATTAGGACAAAAAGTCAAAACTTTAGCGTAAAGAGCAAGGTCTTGTGGAGGGGACAACTCCTTTCATATAGGCTACTTAATAACTTATATTCGTCTTAAGTTTTGATGTTGTAGTTTTGATGTTGCTCCATATTTTCAGTTGAAAAAAACTTTTTTTTAATTTAATTTCTCATCTTTTTTAAATAATCCCGGGAATTCCGGCTCTCTCCATAAAAAACTCAAGTTTACGCTATGTACAACTCGAGAACAGACCGGTTTCTTCGTTGGTTTCTTCGCTACTTTGAAAAAAATTTGGTCTATGTATTTGCACATTAGGGGGTGGGGTAAGGTATATTGGGTCTGCATGCAAAATGTGTTAAGTACAATTATTCTTTATATTATGAAGTAAGAATTGTTTTCTGACTTCGAATATTTCTCATCTATTTTGTCACTTATCTTGTCTTGTCTCACGCTAAGCTGAAAGAAACTACGAAAGAAACCGGTGTGAAAGCGACAAATTTTTTCAGTTTTACAAAGCGTAAACTTCAGTGAGTGGCATATAATACACAAGTACCAAAATTTCTTCCGCCAAAAGAAAAAAAAACAAATCTAAGATAAAATTGTCAAATTTGGAAAGCCTTATTTTCCACGGGGGGAGGGGGGTGTTTTCCGCGGCGGGTTTTTTTTCCGGGGGGTAAACGCCGGCCAACCTCTGAAAGGTAACTTCAAAGAGATAATGGAATGTCAAACTCGTTAGAATATTGAAATTTCTCTAGAAAATTTTGAATTTAAATTGTGTACTTTCCAATTTTCCATAAAAATAATTTTGCGAAAGTCTATCCTAAAATTCCAAATTCGGATATTTTGATTTTTTTTTTTTTTTTTTTTTTTTTTTTTTTGATTAATTTTTTGTTGTATTTTAACGCATCTTGCATTTTATCTGGTATTACAATGCAATTTAAGTAAGAAGACCCTGATCTTACTTATACCGAATCACGTTTTAAGAGTCAGAAATTGATTTTCCTTAGCATCTTAGAGGCAACTTTTTTTCCTGGAAAATCTACATCTCTTTTTGTGAATGCAAAAAAAAACAGATATTATAAGAACTGGAGCTTCCTGAAATACAATCTTTACAGTGATACTTCCGTTTTGAAATGTTTATTTTTAGAAGACTACATTTTATCCAAGTAAAGCACCATAGCATCGTCGATAAACTTTTTAGAAACAAGATAAAGTCGAGTCCTTGCATAAGTTTATATTGTGTCTTTCATAAAGGCGAAAATTATGTGTCTCCTATGCATTTTTGTGGGAATTTTTGGGAAATCTTAAGTCATTTCGGTGACGGGTATTTTATTAATTACAAATTAAACAAAGTAGCTATCCTAGCTCTGAAAGGTAGCTTCTATGCCTAAGGTATAATAGAATGTCAAACTCGTTCGAATAAAGTCATTTTGTTGACGGGTGTCCATCTCCCACGGTCGATCCTTAGTAAAGTCATTAGGTTAAAAGCTTTGACCATCAAAAAACCCAAGGATGACAATTGGGGAGGAGCAGGGTGGGCAATGGCTCCCTCCCCTAGTTAAGAAATAAAAAATACCCCGCCCCTCAATATTTGGAAAAATACCATTTTCATTCTTTTTGCTTTTCTTCTATTTTGAAAAATACGTGCATTTTCATGAATTTGTGCATCTGAAAGAATCTGTATTTGTCAGGTATTGGTGCTGGAGGGAAATTTGAATTCTGGCCCACTACTTCAACATTAGAAATATTTTGTAACTTAGAATATTTTGTAACTTCTCACCTTTTCTACATGTATTCAGAATTACGTGTTCCAATAACTTAGCTTTTCTAGTATTCGTAAGTCCAATTTCCTTTTTTATTTCAAATGTATAGTTTTGTAATTCAAAATTCGTACCAAGATTTGTGGGCAAAAGGCACTGATTTAGTATATTCCTAGTCTGGTTAAATACAAGATATCTTTAACTTCCACTCAGAAATTTAAGTGATAACACATATAGCTAACTTCATCTTCTCCTTGTTTTTAGATTACTTCACGATCTCGCATTTGCTCAAAAGAAGACTCGCATTGGCCAAATGGTTAATTTTGTAACTGCTAATCTTTTGCAATCTCGAAGTCGATTACATTCGTCGTCAGAACTGGCACAATTGCTTGTGGTGCTTTCAGACGGCCGGGGTATCTTTAGTGAGGGAATAGAACCAGTTAGGCAAGCCATCCGAAGAGCCAAAGAAGCATCTATTTTTATGGTCTTTGTCATCATTGATAACCCAGAAAATAAGGTTGGTTTAGTCTTCTGATTAATGCACTTTTTGCTTAATCGGATATTGGTATTCACATTTCTCATGGATCTTGAGAGGAATTTTAGTTTTATATCCTTATTTTGTTTGTTTGTCATTTTTTGGTATTTTTTTACTCTTCAGGTCTATTTACTATTCTATACTTTATTTTACTATTCATATGCTTTTGAATTTACTATTCAGGTCTATAAGATAATAACAAAGGCATAAAGAGTGTGCATTAAAAAGAAAAAAAAGTTTAAGAAATGTCTGTATAAGAGTACGAAAATAAAATTCCAGGAGAAGGCCTGGGGAATCTTACGGTTCTTTTCTGCTAATACCCAGAGCTTCTTCTATGACCTGCAATCTCAATTTATTTTTCTATTGCTATGAAAGATATATTAGGTGGTGGTGGTGGTGGGGGGGGGGGGTTGTCATTGGAGTCCAGGATTGACTCTCAGCAACCTCATAGCAAGACTAATTAAATATTTTCGAAGACACAATATGTGCTTTCTGGTGACTTCAATGACAAGCTATCTCTCAATTTGTCTCTGTATTACTATAAAAAAGAGTAATAGGTGAGGGGGAAGGATTTGTCTTTGGAGTCTAGTATTGGCCCTTTGCAGCTCTGTAATAATTTTTTTTAATGTTCTTGAAAGTATCGTATGAACTTTTTTTTCTGGTAGAAGGTGGGGGGGGGGGTCTCCCCTTGCCCAACTTCTTGCAAATTTAGGATTTTTTATCATAAAGCAGTATCAACCCTTTTATGATTATTATCTTTTTTCAACTGAATTTAGTTTTAATGCTTAATTTGTTTTAATTATTTGATAGTTTTAAAATAATTTGCTCGTTTTTATCATTCTATGTATTAGATCTTATTTCGAGTGTTTGTCTCCATTCTGCGAAGTTAGAATTTTTCTACGCTATGTGGCAACCTAAACTGCTATATAAGACTATAAAATAACGAATTGAGAAATCAATTAAAGAGAGGAGCTTGACAAATCAGTACTCGGATTTAACTCGGATTAAAATCGGATTTAATATGGGGGGAAATCTATCCAGCTGAGATGATGAGATGAGATAACTTTATTTTCAACTAATAATTACATCTTACTTAGCGGGCACATGCCACATGTTTTTGAATAACATTATCAACAAACGTAGAAACGGTAAGAACGTATGACGTTTTATTAAGCCACTATCGTGGCTTGAGCAGCGTCACACAATCTTTTATTTTAAACCAAACTCATTCACTCTTTCTACTCTTTTCATACCATTCAATACAATTTAACTCTCCCGAATAATAATAAAAAAAATATATATTTATATATATATATATATATATATATATATATATATATATATATATATATATATATATATATATATATATATATATATATATATATATATATATATTTAATTCCCACCTAACAAAAACTTTTTTAATCTAATTTTAAACTGAAACTGGTTTTCTGACTCCCTAATACTCTCCTGGAAACCATTCCAAAAGTTAACTGCATAATTTCCAATTGCAAAACTAGATCGACTCGTACTCCTTACTTCTGAGACTAAGCTTCCGCGACCTCTAGTCCTATGATGATGATAATCAGAATTAAACTTTAAAAAATCTCTAAAATATTCTGGAGATAATCTATTAAGCACTTGGTAAATAAACACTCGCGCCTGATGGTCCCTGATCTGAAGAACATTTGAAATTCTAAAAGTGATAAAACATTCACGTGTATTCTCATACTGAACAAACTCACCCAGTACTCGTAGTGCCTTATTCTGAAGAATCTGCAGTCTTTAAATATTTGAAGAAAAATTAGATGCATAAATAAAGGAACCATAGATAATAAAAGGGTGAAAAACAGTATGATATGTATTTCTTAAAACAGTTAAAGGTAACACGTGTTTCAAACGCCGCATCACTCCAAGACCTCGTGCAAGTTTAGAATCATATTTATGTTTCTTCCAACTCAAATCATTATCAACATAAAATCCTAAATATTTATTTTCGAAAACCTGTGAAAGCGACACATTTTCAAATTAAATAGAAGCACCATATACAATTTTTCCTTTCACACTAAAAACCATATAAGTTGTTTTAACAGTAAGGTAAGTCAGAGAGATAAACACCAAAATGTTTTCCAGCGTTCGGTTTGCTTTATCCACTAGTTCGTCCAGTGACCGTGCAGAAATTGTCAAAACAGTATCATCTGCAAATGCTCTAACAGTTGCTTCAGGAACGTAGAACTTTAAAGTATTGACGCATGTAACAAAGAGTGATAGACCCAGGACTGAGCCCTGTGGAGGTCTAAATTTTATAGAACAGACTCCACTAATAATGTTATCTAGCATTACTTTTCTTGATCTTCCATAAAAATACGGTTTAAACCAATTCAAACAAACTTCTTGTATCCCCAGACAAGACAGGCGATACAGTAACAACTCAAAATCCACAGTGTTGAAGGCTTTTTTGAAGTCGACAAAGATCGTTGAAGGAATAAAACCTGTTTCTAGAGCTCCATTGACTTCATCCCGAAGGTGAACAGTATGGCTAGTAGAATGTTTACTGCGGAATCCAAATTGGCTGTCACACAATATTCCTAGTTTATCCAAATATTCATAAAGTCTCCTGTGAATTATCTTTTCATAGATTTCAGAAAAAATAGGTAATGACGAAATCGGTAGCCAATTCGATAGTTGTTGTTTGTTGCCCCCTTTATACAATGGTATTACCTTTGCCAGTTCCAGACCACTAGCGAATTCACCGGTCTGGAGTGATAGATTTATTAAATCAATTAGACAAGGTAGTATATAAACTAGGATAGTATTTACAGCTCTAAGATTAAGTCCATCTATTCCGGCCGAGTTGGACTTTAGTCCTTTCACTGTGCTCTCGATCTCCTTTGCTTTGCACCTCTCGCACGAAAAAATGCGTCCTTCGCCTCGATTATCAATAAAGGACTTCTCCAGATGTCTTCCAGACTTTTTAGCTACTTCTTCCTTAATACTTGCGCCTGTGTTCGTGAAATATTTTCCGAATCCATCTGCCATTTCCTGTTTATCAGTGATTTCACTTCCATTCACCAACAGACTCTTTACTCCATCACTATCATTAATCTTCCCTTTTAAAACCTCGTTTATTAGTCGCCAGGTTTCTTTTGCATCACCACTTTTACCATCAAAAGCAGAAGCATAATATGCTTTTTTCTCACTGCGACGCTTATGCTTAACTTTGTTTCTCACTCGCTTAAATTCTTCAAATAAACTCACATTTTCCGGGCTCTGTAAATGTTTTTCAAAAAGCTGGTTTCGTATTTCCATCATTTCAAGCAATTCTGTGGTCACCCTTGGCTTTCTTGGCTCATTTTCTTTTTCCTTTTATTTTCCTCAGAGGACCAGACACCTCATATACCGGTAAGAGAATATTCATAAACCTATCGAACGCTGTAGTTGCATTTTGCTTTTCGCTAACTTCATCCCATGCTATAGTACTAACTTGCTCTTTCAGCTTTCTCAAGTTATTATTTCTCAAATCTCTATAAACTCTCTTACTTAGGTTTTTAGCTGAAGTTTTAATACTATTTATCATACAAACAATCGGGAGGTGGTCAGAAGCAGGTTGAAAGAGAACATCACAGAATGCTTGCCTCAGAGATAATGCAAGATTTAAAAATTCTAAATTAACACTATTTAAATTCAATAAATCAAAGTTAAAATCACCCAGAATAACGCACTCTGATCGACTAGACTGGGCCCTACTTAAAAACGGATCAAACTCCTGAAAAAATTCCTCCGGATGAGCACCTTCATTCCATAAATAAAGGTCCTCCCTTTCCTTAAAATTCAATCCCTCTCTCACCAAAAATGCAAGTCCCCCGCGCCCCATTGACTGCTGCGACTTTGATATCAGTTGGTAGCCTGGAAAAGAGTAGGAAGAGAGAAAACTGTACATACTCAAGAATGATTCACAAATTCCAAAAATACCAATCACAATATCAATATTACTAAAAAACTGAATTATTTCTTCAAAAGCCGAGGTTTTGTAGCAATTCCATTGAGCAACACACAGACTATTCACCTCTTTCTTAATTTAACCAAACTCTTCAAAACGAACGTAGCGGCTGGGACGGAGTGGCTTTGGGCATTCATCAACTCGATCTTGAAAATGGAGACCTATCTGATGTGATAAAACATCATCAACTGAGAGCGAATTTTTTTCAAGCAACTCTAACCGAGGTATTGGGAGTAGACTAACCATAATAAGAAAGTAAAATAAAAAGCCACGATCTTGTTTTCTTCATTAGGGATAAAACCCATACATAAACTGGAAAAAAGGAAATAGGAATAATTGAATAATAATAATAAGAATAAATAAACAAAGAAAAAAAAAAAAAAAAAACAGGACACTCAATCACGATCGAATATGTCACTCAGAGACGAAAGTCTACGAGCAGAGGTTGCATTCTCCGGACGGACATAGATCTGACCTTGGTTTGACCACACGAACTTATTGCCGTATTTTTTCTTTGCAGCATTCAACAATTCTCTTTTTTTCTTTGTTAGGTTCTCAGCCACAAAAATCTTTGTGTTCGCAAGGTTTTTTTTTGTAAGCAAAAACTTTCACAGCTGTGTGGCCGTCTTTGAACTTAACTAAAACAGGAACAATTTTATCAGAGCGGCTATCATCAGAGTTCAGCCGAAACCTATGCACATATATAACATCACTATCAGCAAGACCTGAGAACGCCATCTTATTGCGTATAATATTCATTGTTGCATCTTTTACGTCAACACCGGGGGGTTGTTTGACACCATTGAACAGTAGTATATCCAGTCTCCACTCTTGGTCAGCATCATCCAGCTCGGTTTCAACTCTAACAACTCAATTTTCAAGTAATTCCAGTTGGTTTTGAGATATTTTCAGGTCTTTTTCAATCCTGTCAAATCTCGGAGTAAATTCCAATATAATCGCATCGTGAACTACGCCAATTATCTTTTCAATTTCAGCAGCGGATGGTGCGGTCGAGGGGTGAATTTTAAGTGCTTCGTTAACTTTCTGCGCAATAGCCTGTTTCATATTTTATTTTGTTACTGCTACATCTTTAAGAGTTCGCTCAATAATCCCCGAAGTATCTGAACTTGTAGCCGAATTTTTATAAACAAGCGAGCTGAGAGCGAGTTCCTCAAAAGCGCCTTTAACTCCCTTTCCAACTTTTTTCATAGCTTCAGGTTTTGTTTGATTCGAAATTTTTCCGCAGTACCAAGCCGCCTGAGGCCAACATAGCTACACACGCTCCCCTCCATCCCAATCTATTCAAAGCCTCCCTTTTTACACGCTCCCAGGAAGTTCCCGTTTCCCTTAAATCTTTCCTTACGACGTCCTCCCACTCCATTCGGGGACTTGTTTAGCCCTAGATGGTTGGCCGAAAAGGACAATCTTTGGCAATCTGTCATCCTTAATCTTCAGATTGGCGCCCTATCCATCTTAGTCTTTCTCCCATTATGGCCCTAGATAGCAGGACTGAACCACATTTTCCACCGAGCCTACTGTTTGAGATACGGTCAGCCAGTCGGGTACCCAAAACAATCCGTAGACAATTTCTCTGGGAAAAAATCTTGCAAATCTTACTCCGTTTTTCGGAGTGCCCATGCTTCAGAACCATACTTGACCACTGTCGTCACTGCAGCTTTAAATATCCTAATCTTGATAATTATTTATTTCACAAGCTAGCTATTATGAAAGTGTGAAAATTAACCCTTGGTCGCAACCGAAAGCTTGCAGCTCCTGAAATACATTTATGTAAACACAGTTGTATTTTTGCATCTCTGCCCAGAAATACCCTTGCAATAATATGTCTCTGGGAGAATCGACCATTAGATATTTTACATTTAATTTGAGCTGATCTCTAGAAACATTCTTTGATACACTTTGGCTTGCATTCTCATACACTTTGAGCCAAATCTAATGTTGATCATTTAATTGTTGATAGGAAATTCATGGTGTATTGTATTATCTCTTTTCCACTTGTATGTTTGAAGCCTAGGGTTTAATGGTACGAACGATGTAATCTGTGGAAATGGTAAATACAAAGTTGAATTGAAGCCTGAACAGAGATTATCAAAAAAGAATAATCAAAGCATTGTATGAAAACCTGTAAAGGGTTGTCTCATCATCAATACCATAGTTTAAAAGGGTTAATTTTCGATCAGGGAACTGCAACGTGCTTAGACAGACTAATATTTATCATTCTGACAGAGCAAATGACGTGGTGACGTGATGACCAAACAGCATTAGTTGTAAAATCAGTCCGTTTATTTTTACTAATTCCTAAACCTTAATTTCAACGACTCTTGATTTTTCTATGCGTTAGGTATTACTGAACCCCATTCCAAAGTGTTGTTTGCAATATAAGAACTGTGCTGGTTAGTTTTAAACTTAACATGGCTGAAAAACTGTGACTAACAAAAAGTATATTAAAATAAAACATTATATGTATGATTTTTCGAATAGTATACGTTGCATGAACGTATTCTTCTGACTCGAGTTATAAGGTAATGTATTGTTTCTTTTAATTTCTGATACAAAACATCACTGCTTAAAAAATAAATAAAAATCTGATTTTGATTTTCACGTATTTACCGGTTTCATACCAGTATCTTTGTAATGTTACCAAAAAATGTGTTTTTAACATTTTGGAATTTTTAACGTATTTCTTATTAATTTCAGGATTCCATATTAGATATTCGTCAGCCAATTTTCGAAGAGGGTCGATTAAAGGAAATCCGAAATTATATGGACCAATTCCCATTTCCGTATTATTTGATACTAAGGGATATCAATTCGTTACCGGTGGTGCTAAGTGATGCCCTAAGGCAGTGGTTTGAATTGGTTACAAGTCAAGACTAGTAGAGCTTTCGATAAAGCAAGGTTAAATGAAGATCTATTAAAACTTTAATAGTGTCTTGAAACTCCTTTAACTGGTCTTGTTATTTGTAATAAATGTTTTCAGTTTATGTTTTGTGTTTGACTTTCCTTGTCTACCTTTATGTCTGCAAATTAATTTCGGAAAGTAGGCTTAACGACAGTAGCATATCAAAATAAGAATTTCTGATTACTTAGCTTTGCAAATTAGATGTTGTACATGTATTAAGGCCAAAACTGGAAAGCCTTATCCAGAAAGTATCACTTTTTTGGTATGAGACAGACGGGATCCGCCTATCGCAACCCCCTTCCCCCTCACTTTAAATGGTTATGTGTTAATTTTGACTTTGACTTTATTCAATATAAACACACAAATAAAACACAACTCCAGGGACTGACCAATGATCCCTAGGGCCTAAATGTAGTCCCTGAAGAACTCGAATATTCATACAAATACTATCACTAATTATTGACAAACAACAAATTGACAAACAAACAAACTTAAAAAAAACAAAAAAAAACTCGAATATTCATACAAATACTATCACTAATTATTGACAAACAAACAAACTTTGAAATAAAAACAAAAAAAATTACTGAAAAAATGCACCTTGCACTACATTTAAAAAGAGAGAATCCTCCTAAAAACTATTCATCTGTACTAGTAGAAAGAAGATGTTTCCAATAATAGTATCGAAATGACGGAACTGAAACAGAATCTTTTACTTCAAGTGAAATACTGTTCCATAATTTCATCCCAATAAATTTCGTAGGAAAAGGTGCTATTTCCGTGTCACAAATACCCGAGATTCGAGAAAATTTGTACATGGTGACGTTGGATAAGCATGATAATATGACGATAAATGAAAAAGGACAAGTTGTGTTAGTCTTGGGGGTGCTAGACTATTCAAGTATTTATACATGAAAACAGCAGTTTGGAGCTTACAAATTTGTCTTACTGTTAGCAACTGAGATTTAAGAAAAACTTGTTTAGTATTAAGCTTATTAAAACAAATTGACTTTACAGCTCTATTTTGTAAGATTTGAATTCTCTTTAAAATATAACAAAAAGAATTAGCCCAAACGGCCTTTAGCCCTTAGGGATCTCATTATCTTTATGTTTATTTGGCCTCAAAATTCGATTAATAATTTTCCACGTTGAAGATATATCATTCTTCGCAAGTTCAAAGGCATTAAAAAATCATTCGTCTTAGCATCTTATTTTTTCTTAATGACAACATCTCGATAACTAACATAAATATTTAGATTTTCATTTGACGGTTTCTTCAACATTCTACTATAAAAGCTTGATTCTTAATTTTATCGTGTTTCGTAATTCCTTTGTTAGCCGTCGAGGTTTTAAATTATTTTTCTTTCTCGATTTGTTTTCATGTGGTCCTTCAATCTTACAGCATTTGTGCATTGCTTCACGAATCTTATCCGAAAACAAAAAATGACCTACTTCATGGTCATTCTGACTCAAAACGTCGCTCCATTCTAGTTTTCCTAAATGATCTTTTAATTTAAATTTGGTTCATTGAAAACAAATATTTTCTCTTCAATTTTATGCTGGTCATTTGGATATGATGATAAATCGCTAAACGAAACTGTTACAAATGCAAGTAGATGATCCGAACCTGTCGCAATTAGCACATTTGATGATTTCAGCCAGTCACAAATATCTTCACTAATTAATGTATTATCAATAAGCGTGGCTGTGCGTTCTGTAATTCGTGTGGGGATGTTAATCGACGGGAAAAAATTAAATGATAGCATAGTTGTTAAAAATTCCGCATTCATATTATTTCCTAGCTCCAATAAATTATAGTTGAAATCTTCCATTAGCATACACGGGTTTTTACACGACCCTAAATTCTGACAAAGATTCTCAAAATGCTGAAACATTTCCGTGGGGTTAGAACTAGGTGTCCTGTAAATAATAGCAATCAAAATTTCAACATCATACTTTTTTACATTAACAACAAAAGACTCAAACCGACCTTCAACCCAGATACCTAAAGTATCTTCTACAGTTACAGAAATATCATTCCGCACGTAAATTCTTAATCCACCTTTCCGCATCTGCGTTCTATTTTTATAATAAAAAGAATAGACTCCTAGTAATTACATACTTAGAGGCGAAATTCCACTAAAGAAAGTCTCAGTTAGTGATAATAAACCAACACAAAGATTACTTTCATTGACTTTCGTAAGTAGTATATCAAAAGCAGTTTCAAGCCCCTGACAATTATACGTGGCTATGATAAAACCACTCGATGATTCAATTTGTCTCAGATCACAGGGATCAATATGCTTAGAAACCGGAATACTCAGGTCTGAACTCACTTTTTCATTCCCACCATCATTTTCACAAAGGCCTCGTTCACATACATTAGCTAAATTAAAGTAATTTCCTGCAAGATCAGATAGTCTATTAGTCAGCAGAGACATTTTGAAACAAAAAGCTCACCTTACTGTCACCAAAGCAGCTTAGTCACTCTCTTGTCTGTTATCCAGAACTTTGGCTTCTTGAAGACGGCTCAGCGAGACAACTTCTGATAGGTCCTTAATTCTAACTACTTGATCGCCAGACTTTGCTAGGATACGGCCCTGCACTGACCAAGCATTTCTCATACCCACTACACCCCTAGCAGCCAGTAAGGCTTTCACTTACAAAACATTTCGATCCTTTCAGCTTGCTCCGATTTTTCAATACTTCTTTTGCTACTGTTGGGCTTTTAAATCCGACTTCAACTGGGGGGGTTCTGCTACGACTGGGAAGTCCCAAAATATTAACATCCACAGTGTCAGACTCGGATACCGATCGAAGACCTAGTTTGTTTGTTATTAACTCTAACACATTATTTGTGGGATGCATTGTTGTTTCATTCAGACCAGGTAGTTGGTAAATAACTGCGTAGGAAGACTTACTAGCTTGTTGTATTTCATCGAAGTCATACTGTAGGTTTGACAATGCTTGGGCTAAGAAATCAACTTTAGACTCCAGCGCTCCGATTCGGTCCACTAATTTTTCGTGGCTACTTTTAAGTTCCAACATAACGGATGAATAAACAGTTTGTGTTATTTTCTCAAGGTCATCTTGTGAGAGTTTGACCTTACCGAGCTCCTCTGCTATATTTTTCTTAACAATATCACTAACTGAGTCATTAGCCTGCGAAATCTTCGCTCTTAGTTCAGAAATCTCAAGCCGCACTTCCTTCTCAATTTCCTCTTCCTGTGTTTGTTTGAACCATATAGGGGCCCTTAAAAGGGCCGTTGGTTAGGATGCAGTTGCGTAGAATTAGGGTATTTAAGCTGTCTCATCACGGATACGACGGGCAAGTTGAATATCTTTTGACATGATGGTCACCCTTTTGGTGTGAATGGCACACAAGTTGGTATCCTCAAAAGGTCCAACCAGATACGCCTCTCTGGAGTCTTGTAGTTCACTATCATACGATCTCGTGAAAAACAATTCATATTAAAAATCATGAGCAATCTACCGCTAACGCAAATGCAAGGGCACGTTTTGTATTGTGCCTATTTATTGAGCGTCTACTTTCTTTCACGGACCAGGTTACGGGCCGAGCTATGTGCGGTTTTTTTACCAAAAACGACGATGTAGCCGAATAAAGATCGCTGTGCTTGCAAGTTCCGTTCTAGGTGCCTTTTAGCCCGTTGATTTTCTCGCTGTTTGTTTTGTTCTAGCCATATTGATAGTTTGCTCTCTTTAATAGAATGAACAAAGGAACACATTGCTAACGGCTTTATTTTATACGGAGCGCTTTCAAGAAAATTTGTTGGTCTGACAAAAACTTTACAGCTGTTTGCTACGATATTGAATGAAATATGACAGGAAGAGGAAAGGGGCTTGGAAAAGGAGGCGCAAAGTTCTTCGTGACAATATTCAGGGAATCACAAAGCCAGCTATCAGAAGACTGGCTCGCCGAGGTGGTGTAAAACGTATATCTGGCCTAATTTACGAGGAAACCAGAGGCGTTCTTAAAGTTTTGCTCGAGAATATTATTTGCGACGCTGTCACTTACACAGAACATGCCACGAGAAAGACTTTAACTGCCATGGGTCTAGTCTTCGCTCCGAAGAGTCAAGGTATCATATTGTATGGCTTTGGTTGTTAAAGGTCTCAAAATGCGTTTTATCTCGTCCCACACACACAATCAAACGGCATTTTTAAAGGCCAACACATTTATAAACACTTCCTAGCCCTGTTTTTATGAGCCTTTTCTTTGTTGTGCTTTCAAAATGTCAGTAAATATTTTTTTTTCTTTTCGTCTCAGGTGCAATATCTAATTAGAATTATGCAAAGAAATTACCATTGCTATTTTACTGTATTTAGCTTTTTCTTTCATATTTGAGTAACGTTTGCATTCTCACAATGGAATTGTTCAAAGAAATAATTGTTGCTATTTGACTGCAAAAGCCCTTTCTTTCATGTTTGAATAAAGCAAGTAAGAACGGAGGAAAATATGTTCCTACTCTTACTAAATTACCGCTGAACCTTACAATTTGGGCAAAAGTATTGCATTAATTATATGCAGTTAATAAACAAGTATGAAAAGCTGGAAAAATTTTAGGTAGCGAATTAATTTTCTTGTAAACTGAATCATGAGTTTCAAACTATAAGAAAAGGCATCCGACTGACTTTAATTTAGAGATTGGACAATAAAAACGGTACTTGTGCACAATATGTTACACACGGCTATACACTGTATCAAGGAAACCAGACGCGAAACCCGTCAAACGGCTATTTGCAAGAGATAAATGATTGCAAAGCGTGGTTTCTCCATGAGTTTACAATATTTAAACGATTATTTTTTGGGGTTTAGGGGGGGAAAGGTACCTAGGTTAGGTTACATATTTAATATATGCTATGCCTTACCAAACTTCCCCTCCCCCCTAATGTGCAAATATATAGCCCAAATTTGTTTCTAAACTATTATTTATTCATCCTATTTTATTATATTTCATTAGCATTAACCAAACTTGACTTCTTTCGTGTGTACCATATAATGCACAGGTACCATAAAAACAAATGGACTTTTAGTTGGTACTCACTATTGAAATTTCAAGTCCTTGAAAGTCCACATCTCATATGGAACATATTATATTTAATATAATAAATATATTAAATATTTATGCCCCCCCCCTTAAGAACTATTAAGAACTACCCTTCCATAAGAACTATTTATGCCCCCAGAGCATTACTTACAACGCCTGCCTCCGGGCCCTGGGGGTTTGCGTCGACACAGGAGTTTCTTCTATCTGACCTTTGAACTATTTCTAAAGAAATGACTATTTAAAAAAATTTATCGGATGAGCTTGGGGAAAAAAGGGTGTGTGGGGAGGGGGTTAGTTGCCCTTGGATATCTTTTGACTCTTAAAAAGTGAACTAGAACTTTGAATTTCCAATCAAATAAGCCCTCTCTGAAGTTTTTATGAGCATCCCTTTCATAAGAACCATATACGCCCCCAGGACATCACTTACAACGCCTACCCCCCAGACCGGATTTTTTGTTATCTAATTTTTGAACAATTTTCAAAGAACTGGCTATCTCAAAATTTGTACCAGTACCAGATGGGTTTGGGAAAAAAGGGCGTGGGGGGATGGCTAGCTGGCCTTAAATCTCTTGACTCTTAAAAAGTGAACTAGAACTTTAAATTTCCAATCAAATGAGCCCTTTTTTATACGAGCATCCCTTTCAGAAGAACCATACATTCCTTAAGGGCACAACTTAGAACGTCTTCCCCTGGGCCCTGGGTTGTTGTATTGACACCGGAGTTTTTTCTTATCTGACCTTTGACCTATTTTTAACAAAATCTGTATCTCAAAATTTTCATCAGATGGGTTTGGAAAAAAAGGTGTGGTGGGGGGGTGGGGGGTGGGCTAGTTGCCCTCAGATCTCTTTTGACTATTAAAAAGTGAGCTTGAACTTTCAACTTCCAATCAAATGAACCCTCTCTGAAGTTTATACGAGCATCCTTTTCATAAGAACTATATATGCCCCAGGGTATAACTTACAACGCCTGCCCCCGGGCCATGGGGGGTTGTGGCGACACCTGAGTTTTGTATCTGACTTTTGAACCATTTCTGACTTAGTGGCTATCTCAAAATTTTCATCGGATGCATTTAGGGAAAAAGGGGTGTGGGGAAGGGGCTAGTTGCCCTCCAATCTCTTTTGACTCTAAAAAACTGAAATAGAACTTTCGATTTCCAATCAAATGAGCCGTCTCTGAAGTTTATACGAGCATTCCTTCCTTAAGAACAATATGTTCCCCCAGGGCATAACTTACAACGCCTTCCCTTGGGCCCTGGGGGGCTGTGTCGACCCCGGAGTTTTCGTTATATGGTCTTTGAACTATTTTAAAAAAAATGGCTATCTTAAAGTCTTTATCGGATGGGTTTGAGGAAAAAAGGGCGTGGAGGGGGGGGGGGTGCCCTCCAATCTCTTTTGACTCTAAAAAGTTAACTAGAAGTAGAATGGCCATAATATCTCCCACGGGGTCTCCTTATATGGGCATAGAATACTGACGGGGGCTCCATATATGGGCATAGAGTCCCTAGGGAGAAAGATTGCGTAATCGGTCAATGACCTCTTTTTCCAAGGTCGATTTATTTGATGTTTCTATGTGTAATAACTCCGGAACGAAGGTTGCACATGCGCATTGAATTCTAACGGGAAACAATGTTATTGATCTAGGACTCGAGGGAGAAGTGAATTTCCGAGAACGTGATTGCGTAATCGATCGCGAATGTCATGGTGTCCAGAAATAGTATTTGTTGTTGTTGCTCTAGGCAATGTTATGAGTTTCCCGGAAACAGTTAGATCACGTGTTTCCTTCTCAGCCAATCAGCGAGTCGGTTACATCCCACTTCTCAGCCAATCAGAGGGCTTTGTTT